>NW_019175495.1:339023-342767 GCF_002260705.1 Seriola dumerili
TAAAACAACACCCTCTGTGGTTGCTCCTGCTACAGTAGGCCACATATTGCTATGATCTCAACACACACACACACACCACACACACAAATCACAAGCTGTTGCAGCTGGTAATTCAGAAGATTGTTTTTTCCTGGCATTTTCCAGGAACAGCAGACGAAGCTGCAGTCAATAGCTTTAATCATCCTTCTGCATCTAGTTCTCATGACAATCACACTGCATTCAGCCACAGCTAAACACAGGACCTGGTTCTGTTTCTAGAGAAAGATGAGCGACTATCATGGAACATTAGCAGCTGCAGGTTAAAAATGAGCCGCGAGAGTGGGGCCCCAATCCATCTTTTCTTTTTTTTAACTTGTGTTTTGTGTGCTGTAGGTAGCTCTGCCGGACCATAGGGCCAACCACACACTGCCCCTTTTCTGCTGCTGTAACGTCTTTTTCAGAGCACACCTGTCCCGTCCAGCACGGTGCTGTGACACCGGAAGACACCGCGGCCACCGCTGCGATCGGGATGAAAGAGAGGCTCAGCTCGAAAAATAAGTTTTTAAAAAAAACACACGATTGAACTGCCGACTGAAGCGTTTAACGAAAGGAGGCTAGAAACACTAACAGGAGCAACCGACCCCGGGGGTGAGACGCATCGGATCTGCTTTACCAGTTTGCATTGTGTGCTAACAGCTCACTCTTCCTCCCCTGTTTCTGCATCTGTGTGTGTTCTGTAAACCCGTTTAAAAAACCGCTTACACACACTCTAACTTTTTACGATTGGCATTTAAGTGCGGGATTTACAAGTTGGTTAATTAATTCTTATTTTCTTGAGATTGCTATTTTTGATCTGATTTTGCGGCTTATTTAACGCACGATGTGTGTACAGTAAGATCGGACGCAGCTCATAATTACTTCGGGGTCCGCCAAACCCAATAAATTGGGTACGTATCAGATTTTTGAGGGCCGGAGGTCCGTGTTTTGCCCCTCCTTCAGATTGAGTTCACTTACTGTAGGCTGCATGCAGGTTATAACCATTTACACTTCTCTTAGCTGCACCTGTGCTTTGTGAAGGAACTTACAAGGAAGTGAAAAAGCAACATTGTGAAATCAGGATCGGAAACTTTGCGGTCCACACGAGAGAAAAAGGTGAGGGGAGCGAGAATTTCCACTTTTTTTCTCTCATTACTTTTTTTTTTACCTCCTCTCGATTTGGGTTTTCACCTCGGCCTCAAGTCCCTCTCCTCTGCTTCGTGTATTTGGTCGCGGTCCCCGCTCATGAATATCTAGATGCTGGGAGAAGAAGTTGTCAATTGCAAAGTTTCCATCCTGATATTCACCTTGTTGCTGTATTTCCACTTTCTCTTTTAATTCCTCAACAAAATCTGAGATATGGGCAGTAATTATGAGTCTGGCATCTTAGACAACACGTGGTTAGAGCCCAAATTCAAGTTCATGCTCTCAACGAAAATATATATTATAAATCCCTTTTTTTCCATCCTAAATTAGCAAGGTGTAAGCGGGGTTTTTTTAAACGGTTACAGAACACACACAGATGCAGAAACAGGGGAAGGAAGAGTGGAGCTTTAGCCACACAGATTGCAAACTGGTAAAGCAAGATCCGATGCGTCTCACCCCCCGGGGTCGGTGCTCCTGTTAGTGTTCCTAGCCTCCTGTTAAACGCTTCAGTCCAGCTCGTCGGGGATATATCTTCAGGCCAGGATGGATTGAAAGAGTAAATAGAGGCTAAGGAGGGATAAACGGAGAGATGGCGAGGACAGACAGAGAGATGTGGCACATTGTAAGGTGAACGAAAGAGTGGCGTGTCACAGGGAGAAGGAGGGGGAAGAGAATGATGTGGAAAAGATCGGAGAGAATGTAGTGTGAAGAAAGAGATGGGAACTGGAGAATGGGGGAGAAGAAAGTGTTTGAGAAAAGAGAGGAAGACTGAGGAGAATCTACGGATGTGTGTGTGTGTGTGTGTGTGTGTGTGTGTGTGCATGTGTGTTTGTGTGTGTGTGTGTGTGTGAGAAGCAGAGAGCGAGGGAAGCGACTGTGACTGATTCGGCCGAGGCAGCAGTAAAAGGTTCCCCCTAATACAGCGGGTGGTGAGGAGATCGGAGTGAAGAAGCCTGAAGGATACACTCTGTTAGAGGAGAGGAAGAGAGGATGAGAGGAAGGGAAGGAGGTGCGACTGAGAGATCCAGAGTTGAGAAAGTGATGGAGGAAGGAGGAGGAGAGAGACAGTTTTCCTCAGGTTCTTCTTTGCATCTCCTCCTACTCCTCTCTTGTTTGAAACACGCCAAANCACACACACACACACACACACACACACACACACACACACACACACACACACACACACAAAATCACAAGCTGTTGCAGCTGGTAATTCAGAAGATTGTTTTTTCTGGCATTTTCCAGGACACCGCAGACGAAGCTGCAGTCAATAGCTTTATCATCCTTCTGCATCAGTTCTCATGACATCACACTGCATTCAGCCACAGCTAAACACAGGACCTCGTTCTGTTTCTGAGAAAGATGAGCGACTATCATGGAACATTAGCAGCTGCAGGTTAAAAATGAGCCCGAGAGTGGGGCCCAATCCATCTTTAACTTGTGTTTTTGTGTCTGTAGGTAGCTCTGGCCAGGACACACACACACACCTGCCCCTTTTCCTGCTGTAACGTCTTTCAGAGCACACCTGTCACCCGTCCAGCACGGTGCTGTGACACCGGAAGACACCGCGGCCACCGCTGCGATCGGGGATGAAAGAGCGAGCTGCAGCCTCGAAAATAAGTTTTAAAAAAACACACGATTGAACTGCCGACTGAAGCGTTTAACAAGGAGGCTAGAACACTAACAGGAGCACCGACCCCGGGGGTGAGACGCATCGGATCTGCTTTACCAGTTTGCATTGTGTGGCTAACAGCTCACTCTTCCTCCCCTGTTTCTGCATCTGTGTGTGTTCTGTAACCGTTTAAAAAACCCGCTTACACCTGCTAATTTAGATGGAAAAAGGGTATAATATATATTTTTCTGAGAGCATGACTGATTTGGGCTCTAACCACGTGTTGTCTAAGATCCCAGAGCTCATAATTACTGCCCATATCTCAGATTTTGTTGAGGAATTAAAAGAGAAAGTGGAAATAAGCAACAAGTGTGAATATCAGGATGGAAACTTTGCATTGACAATTCTTCCTCCCAGCATCTAGTATTCATGAGCGGGACGCCGACAATAACACGAGGCAGGAGGAGAGACTGAGCGAGGTGAAACAATCGAGAGGAGGTAAAAAAGTATGAGAGGAAAAAGTGAATCTTCGCTCCCTCCTTTTTCCTCGTGTGGACGGGTAAGAGGTGCTAGAGAGTGTAAATGGTTTATACCTGCATGCAGCCTACAGTAAGTGACTCCAATCTGAAGGGGGGGGCACACGGACCTCGGCCTCCAAATCTCATTTGGTTCTGGGACCCGAGGCCTGACTCGCTGATAGGAAAAAAAAAAGTGAGTAACCGCAAAGAGGAGGGGGGGAGGGGGGGAGGCGATGAGACGGAGGAGGTAAAAAACGGAACCGAAAACGAGGGTAAAAGAGTGTCAAGGATGTTGGTGGAGCTCGGCGCGACATGGAGAGAGAGAACGAATGGGAGGAAATGGCAGGAAATTGCAGAAAAATTCGGAAAGGGAGGAAGGGAGGAGAGGGAGGTATGAAGGTAGAAAGAGACGGAGCGAGGAGGCGAGGGGGGGGGCGATAAAAAGAGAGGGGG
>NW_019175495.1:343385-358385 GCF_002260705.1 Seriola dumerili
TTTGTGTGTGTGTGTGTGTGAGAGAAGCAGAGAGCGAGGGAAGCGACTGTGACTGATTCGGCCGAGGCAGCAGTAAAAGGTTCCCCCTAATACAGCGGGTGGTGAGGAGATCGGAGTGAAGAAGCCTGAAGGATACACTCTGTTAGAGGAGAGGAAGAGAGGATGAGAGGAAGGGAAGGAGGTGCGACTGAGAGATCCAGAGTTGAGAAAGTGATGGAGGAAGGAGGAGGAGAGAGACAGTTTTCCTCAGGTTCTTCTTTGCATCTCCTCCTACTCCTCTCTTGTTTGAAACACGCCAAATCTTCCCTTTTTATTCCTCTTCTATCCCTTTTTTGCATTTCCCCCCTTTCTGCCCTTAAATCACCCTCCTCCTCCTCTTCTTCCTCTTCCTCCCTTTTTTCCTTATTTTTGGCATTTTGCTTTTTTTTTCTGCTGCAGTCTGCACACTCATTGAAATGTGAAAAGAGACCTTGAAAGCAAGATGTCTTTTCAATAAAACAGGCTGATCAAAGAGAGGAGAAAGAGGGGACTCGGGTCCAGACATTTTAACTGTAAACCACGTTGCATCAATTCATAACCAGGAGGGATCGCACGCCAGTGGAGCACTTAAAGGAACCACCATTCGTCCTCGTGCCACTTATCATATCACAGCACGTCCCCGTCACTAGCAGCGACTCTAACAGACATCATCTGCAAAGATCACAGAAGTAGCTATGCGCTACCTGTTGCAGAAACAAAAACTTCCAGCTTCCAGGGTGGTGGCCTTTTTGCACTCCCTTCACCTCGCCACCCCCACCCCTCTTTCCCTCCATCGTTCCTCCTCATCCTGTCCAGACTGGCCTTGGCCCAGTGCCCGGGAACAAGTGTTGGCTGGCTTTGCAGGCCAGACGGGAGTTGGAAGACAAACTACCCAATATAGGCTGGGAACAGATAGAGACGGAGAGAGGAGGGGAGGGGAGGGGAGGAGGGGGGGATGCATGGCGGGAGGGGAAGGGGGTAAAAAAAAAAAAAAAAACGACATGGAGAGGGGAGGTTTCAGAAATGGAGGGATAGTTCCAAAGGGAGTTGAGGTAAAGCGTGCCGGGGCATTGATTTGCAATTCCAATGAAGCCTGCTTACAGTGAATTACACACCGACACACTCAGGCTTAAGTGTGCATAAATAATCACGCCCAGCTCTGTCCCGTAATGGATGGTCCTGCCATAACAAAGTTAGAGAGGCTGTCTGCTGGGGAACAACATAAACATTAAAACCATTATGAGAAGTGCCAGGCTGGATTAAGATCACACGAGGGGGGCTCCTGACATGACTCCGCTCCGCTCCCACCGCCTCCAAAAACACGGTCAGATTTCTGTCTCTCCCTTGATACTGAAATCTTTTAGTAGTTCTGTTAATAATTAATCTTGGAGCAAGTGCATGAGTTCATTAACGCCCATCACTGACAAAATCCCTGCATTTAACATCATCAAAGCATCTAAATCGCACTCGTGTAAAGTTTGTGTAAAACTATCGTGTTTCACGGCGTTTAACACTGCAGCACTCACAGCCAGAGGCTCCTGGAGGCTCTTTTTGTATGTATTTCCTCCCACGGTCCAAAGACAATGCAAAATCAGCAGCGGATGAGCAATAACTGAAGAGGTGAGTAGATGTAACGTGGAGGTGGAGGAGCGACGCATCGATGCCGACGCTGAAAAGACAGTTGACAGCAGCAAAGAGCGAAAGTGTTTCTCGAAAGTTTGACATCAACACGAATACTGATGTGGATCCAGATGAAGATACGGAGTTAATTGTTTTACCATATGATGAGCTGGGCTGCAGGAAATGGATGTAATGACTAAAACCGGAATTTTCGAGTGACCATCAAACACATTTTGAGATCACTCAGACTGAGGTTTAGAAAGGTTAACATCTTTGTGCGCCCATTTAATGAAAGCCGCCGCCCCCCCCCCACCTGATGAGATCTTTGCTTTTAGAGGTTTAACTACAAGAAAAGTGAAACCCACGACCAAAACAGTCGTACTTTCTTGTCATTGTGTTACTTCTAGATGGAAATGTAGTGAAAATGAATTATTCCTCTTTTCGCTGTGGAACCCCCTCAGGGACCCCTGGGCGTCCCCCGGACCCCAGTTTGAGAGTCGCTGATTTAAAGGGCAATTAACTCTCTGGATCCACATCAGTGTTAGTTTAGTGGTGGACAGTTACTAGACACATATTTATACAGAATTCTATTAATGTGTTTAAAAAAAACATGAATTAAGAATGACAAGAAATCCTTGGATCTGCATGTTGATGTAGATCTGCACCAAACACTAATCACTTCAGCTTGAGCCGGTGCCAAAGGCAATTTTTGGAATTTATTGATTTTCACATCACAAAAAAAAAGTAAGTTTAAAAAAAAAAAAAGGAGCAAATCAGTTTTCACCTGGATTTTAGATTATATCTAAAACTTTTAATGAAAAGTCATGGTTCCTGTTGCCAGAGGACAATGAACGCCACATTACATTAACGGAGGATCTCAGACTTTGTTTCTACAAATGGAAAATGAGGAGGAAAAATTGGGAGAAAATGCAAATGAGCTGCCGATTGTGCTCGATATTCCCACGTAAGACGGTAAAAAAGTGCTTAGGCTGGTAAAAGGAGGGAAAGGCAGCACCTTTGAATAAAATGTCCTCAAATATTTCTACCAAAAATATTCTTTTTTTCATAAATTTTCTCATACTTAACCATCAAAAAGCAACAATATGCCGGTTTGTTATTTTTCCTTATTTTTCTTGAACTGAATTTGACTGAAATCTGTATTTTGTTTTTTTTTTTAGATCTCGACAACAAACAGACAATCAAACACATTCTTGGCAGAAGTTATGACCTTTCATCTTTACTCCATTCAGTTCCTTGATGTACACAGCAAAGAAAAAGTAAAGGAATATTCACCCCCCCCCCCTTTGTGCATTAATGCCAACAAGGCAGCGTTCAGCATTTTCAACACTTGTCACTTCACACCCTCTCACCTACAGTAAGCACTTTTCGAGACAAAGCATTTATGAATACTGTAGCTGTGGGATAGAAACTGGCTGTGTTTGCTAAGTGCTGAAAGCCTGCCAGCCAGCCAGTGTCTTAGCTCACAGTGTTAATGTGAGTGTAATCTCCTCTATTCACAGCAGTGTTGCATGCGAGCAGGCATGTGTTGTTAACGGGCCCCTATGGAGTGCGAGCCAAAGATTAGTGTAGTGGAGGCTTGTTGTACACAAAGACAGCAATGCAGCCAGACACCACAGTGGCTTCCTGCGTGTCTGTGAGATGCCCGGCCAACAGCGGGGAAGAGCGAGAAGAGAGGAAGGGAGCGAATGATCTATTGTGGAAGCAGAGGAGGATAAAGAAATACTTGAGAATGAAGAGGGGAATAATGGTGGCAAAGCCAGTGGAGGAGGCTGGGGGGTTGGCAGGTGGGAAGAAAATATTGGATATTGGTGCTGATGTGTTGGTAATGTTGCCTCAGTGCTAGAATTTCCTGCGCTCCGTGGTGAAAGACGGGGAACAGAGGGAGGAGAAGGACGGAGGGACTGTAAGGACAGATGGAGAGAGCGGTGACGGATGGCGGATGGATGGACGGCGCTAAATGACGCCATCAGTCAACGAATTAACGGCCCAGGATGAGCCGGTGTGCGAGCCAGCGTGTTAACACAGGATTTTGTTTGCCAGCCGCTGCCAACAAACAACTCAGCCATGTTTGTTTGTGTCAAGGAGTGGGCAGTGGTGAGAGGACGGAGAGGGAGAGAGAGAGAGAGAGGATGGAACAACAGAGCACAGAGGTAAACTGCAGAACTGCAGGGTTTTGTTGGGTGTGGTCAGAGGTGTGCTCCTAATACGACACCCAACAGTGATGTCACGGCGTCCTGGAGTACACCTGTACATCACCGCAGCAAGGTGAGAAGTTAAACCACTAGAGGTCATCGAAAAGCAAGATTCAGACACCAAAGGTAGAAGATTTGACATTTTGATAAAGCAGTTTTCTTGTGGCGCACAAGTCGGACAGTAGGGGGCGATATAACACATATTCCTGCCGCCGATTTCTCAACTACTCAACGGATAAACAGTCGTGGCGGTAACGTGCAAAACAGCATCACAATGGAAACATGGATGGAAACAACACACAACATAACATATAACATAGAGAGGTTTTGAAGCTCAGACTGAGCTGATCCACCGTCACCATCTTGGCAGTGGCCTGACTCCACCCCTAACTCCCAGCTAATCCAAAAATGGGCAAAGAAGTGGGGATCGTGTGGAGCCGAGACTTCAGTGCCAGTGTTGTCAGTCATGTCAATTATACATAACTATAAGCCTTAATGAAATGTAAACACGTACAGTCGTCATGAAGGAGGAAATTAGCTCTAGAGACCAAAACTGTTTTTTGTACCAGGCTGGAAACATGTTTATTTGCTGTAAAGCTGGACACTTTAACATGGGAGTCTTTGGCGATTGACTCACTTCTGAAGCCAGACTCTAGTGGCCATTAGAGGAACTGCAGTTTTTGGCACTTCCATGTTCAATGCCCCCGGAGGTTCCTGCTTGCTTTGGACTGACGTTTGCTAGGTGGCCAGAAACACACCTATTGTGAACAGTATTCCTGTGGTGGAATACCCAAGGTTTACTTCCACTTGTATTAATGTAGGAAAGTGCATCATGTTAGCATGCTGTAAGCAGATCTTTAAGTTTGATTTTGACACAGAGATATTATTTTCAGGATGGGACAGGCCTTTTAGGTAATAGGGTAAAATGTTGTCTAACACAAACTTATATGATGATATGTTGGTAGAGTGTCTACAGCTCGTTGCCATGTCCTTTTCTAAAATAATATCTTTAAATCCTTTAAGAAATTGCATTGGGACAGAAGAACTGGACAAAATAAACTTAATGTGAAAGATGTCAAGTCCATAAGAGAGAGAGAGAATAAATGTTTTGTAGTTTGGGTTGACCGACTCTTTAAATAAATATTAATGCCAGCACCGCTGTGGCGACACTTCCCTACTGTTTCTGACTCACTCTCATTTCAGGCTGTAATTTAACAGAATACAGTGTGGTGGATGTGTGTGATCCACACAGGCAGCAGGTTACTTAAGGATAGTATTTTTCCGTTGTGACCCTCCATGAGTCGCTGTAATTCTCTCTCTCCTTCCTCTGCCTGTGATTGAGCCATTAAGCCAGCCGAGCCAGCTGATTAATATACTGCGTATGTCAGGTTAAATTGATTCATTGAAGTAAATGATTTGATGAGGGGTCAGTCCACAAATCTCCCAGGACTAATGCGAAGCTAATGGCAAATGACAACAGCATCGAGCTAAACACTGAGACGGCCGACGTCTTCAAGGTCACAGCAGAGAGTCAGGAGGGAGTTTGGGGGGGGAAAGGGAAGTTGAGGAGTTCTACAGATCCAGCACCAACACAAACTGACGACTGTTTTTTAGGATAATTCATAATTTGATCTAAAACTGTAAGAAAATAGGGGAAAATGGTCATCACACGTCCCATTTTTAGTGAACTATTTCGTTCAAATATCCTAATTCTTCTGACCAATGATTATTATGTTGTTATGTTGTGGTAAACTGAGCATCTTTGCATTTTCAAAGAAATTCTTCACATTTTAGATGCTGTCTGTGGCTCTCAGACCCAGACTCAATGGTTCCTAATGAAGATGTGAACCTTTTAAAACAGTTAACAAATATACAGTTTAATTTTAATTTTGCCACTCAAACAAGAAGAAATACTGCATTAGTTGTGGATTACTATCAACACGTTTATTGTTCTGTTAGGTGTTAGACAGCAGGACACCCAACATCAATTAAATCAAAATACAGTACATTACGTTTTTAATAATTCCTGGACAACGATGGAGCTCTATGTCTCACATCAGGCTTTGAATACTCACACAACACTTTCATTGCTGCTTTTGGGGATTTGTTGAAAATATGGAATATCGGGAGACTTTTCCATTAATATTTATTATTCATGGATTAGTAAACTTTTATAAAAAAAGTTCCTTAATCAAGCAAAAAAAAAGTTCTACAAGCCATTTCTGACGTTTTATGTTAAGGTTGTACTTTTAGCGTACCAGGATTAGAAAGCTTTTAGTGGAACTGCAACTGGATTCTGGGCAAAGTGGGATTTTCAGATTTTCAATTCATAACTGATGCATGCTCGTTTTCCAACATGAATGCGAGGAGCCTGAAAATGGGAGACAAAAAATGAAAAATGCATGAAGAAGAGAAAATGTGACAACCTCTAAATTGGAGCGATTTGGGGACTAGTGTATAAAGACACATCTAAACCTGCTAAAGCCTCCAATTTTTCCAGTCTGCAGCCCCGTGTCGCTCTCTCACTCTCCCATGGAGCTGTAACTTTCATGTTTTCGAGTGCGACTCGGAGGCTCTGCACGGGAGGTCTGAGTGTGCGGCCTGAACCCTTGTAGGGGGAAACAACATCAACCAAATGACTGAATAATTGAATGACCAAATGAAACAGCCTGCGCTGCCGAGCGGATCAATAGACTCCACCACTCCCCATTAGGTATTCACTGCTGCCCTTCTCTTTCTCTCCATCTCCCAATTTCCCTCTTGCTTTCTTTCTTTTCTATTCCCCACTCGTTTCTTTCTTTGTCTCCCTCCTGTTCTTCGTATCCTCTGTTCTTCTCTCCTCTCTCTCAGTCTTTGTCCATTTTTCTTTCTATCACTCCCACTCTCTTTTACCTTTCTCTTCCTCCGTCCCTCTTCTCTCCTTTTTATTTTTATTCTCTCTCCGGCTCTTTCTCTATTAAACCGTTTAGACTCTCCTGCAGCGCCAGCCCTGTTCTCCTTCCTCTTCTTTCTCTCTTTTCATCTCCCACAGCAAACATGGAGAGGCAGTTTTCTGTCGTATTCAAGATGTAGTCTGCCTCCATCAAGGCTATGACAAACCAATATATCAAGTCAATATTGGATTTTTATTAAAAAACAGACTTTGCGTAGTCAGTGTGGTTGATGTCATGGTGGATGTTATGCACTTTGATTGATGATTCATTTTAGAGCTGATGAATATGCTGCTTGTGCACGTAAAACCCTTCATTTAAACGGACTCTGTTGTGATTTTCTACTAATCAGAGGAAACCATGATCAGATATTCAAAGGGTATTGATATCAAATCGATGATGAGCCTTTGTAGACTCAAAAACCACCTTGAAACTAGCTTCAATATTTACTCACTGTCTGATTTCTCCCACTGAGAAAACTGCATTCCACTGCTCTCCCTTCCTTCCTTCCTTCCCGTCACAGTCCAGCCCCGTAAATATGAGCTGGGCCCGCATCAGAGATCCCATCTCAGGAGACGGCGGCGTGGCCAGCGAGGCAGAGAGACACTGTTGGATTTCACAAAAGAGGTTAACAGGTGAACGCAGAGGAGGGAAGAGAGATGGGAAATGGATGAGCGGTGGTGTTTTTCTGTGCCGCCACTCCGGGTGTGCGACCTCAGTCAAGCCTCATGAACACCTTCATGTATCTACCTGATCAGATGAATAGCAACCACCGAAGCAGAGTATCACTCTGCCTTTTCCCAGGTATGGTATGTAAGAGAGCGTGGGTCTTGTGTTAAGATTAAATATGTTTACAAGAGCAGAAAAAACTTAAAACTTGAAAGTGTGGTGATCCTCACCAGTACGAATGGTGAGTTAAGGCTTGTGATCAGGTTTGAGCCAATAATTACGTCGCATTTTATGTTTAACTAAGCATTAAAGGTCCTAAAGTGTGTGTAGCTTTTAGAGTTCTTGAAAATTAAAGCCATATTTCTCACAAAATGGAGGCTGCATGTCTAAATTTGTTGGATTTCTTCTTTTTTTTTACTTGCTGTTACTTCACTTGCTGTTAAAAGGCAACAAGGAGTGTGACAAGACTACTGTCTATGGTCATGCTAGCAGCTCTGTGAAAGTGTATTCACATCGCATGCATCTACTATCATTGCATACATGATGTCTTTGACGAATCCAATGGCCAAAATGGCTACCATCTACCAGGTTCACTACAAAAACACTGCTTGAGTCTCTGAAACATGCAGATTTACTGCGAGTAGCAAAATGAAACTTCTGGCCCAACATATGCCTGGGTCCTCGGCCCGAGTCTGGCCCATATACTTCCACATCTGGGCCAATTCAGACTGTTATCCTCTAGTACTGGCTAACAGCTGGAGGAAGTTTGATAAGAGATTTGGAAGTAGCATTTGACAATCATGCCAGTATATGGGCCAGATTTGGGCTGTTGAACCGGGCATATACTGGGCCAGAAGCAAACGAGCTTGACTTGAGCTAAATGCTAACATCAACCGCTAACATTGCTCATAATACCATGCTAACATCCTGAAGTTTAGCGTATAACAGTTACTAAATTCCCCATATTATGGTGTGTTAGCATGCTAAAAGTATTTAGCACTAAAAAGCTGAGTTTAGTGCTAACTCGTTTTTCTAGGTTTTTGGTCATAAATCAATGTATTGGCTGAACAAACTTTTCACCCAATGATAGCATCAAGTGAACTGAATCAGTACATGTACAGGGAACCAAAGCAATCCATCTAATAGTTGTTGAGATGTTTAATTAAAAACAACAAATGTTAACTTTAAGGAAAGGCAGGGAGATCGCCAAAGTCAGTAGGATTCATCATGACCATAAAGGTCTGTACAAAATGTCAAGTCGAGCCCATTCAGCCAATCATTGCTGAGATATCTCACTCTGGACAACCTGACTAACAACCCTACCCAGACTCACTGCTAACGTGGCTAATGAGGTTGAAAGTATATGCAGGTGGAAATAGATTCAAGTTTTGTTTTAATGACAAAGTTTTGTGCTTCACCTGCAAATAAAACTGTTTCCTGTTTTGCTCCTAAAATCCAGTTATCAAACAGGGTGACACACAATTTAAAATGCAATGTCATAGCTGCCAATCTTCTCAGTGGCTGTGTTGTTTGTTTATGGTAATTATACAGTTGTTTCAAAATTAATGTGGTAATGGTTTATTACCTCTGCCAGCTAACGTTGGATGGGGGTTATATTTTTATTTGCCTGCTCTCTGTTTGCTTAGCGGGGTGTCTCAAACACTTATGAATTTGCATGAAGTTTCGTGAAATGATTGGTCATGGGGAAAGGAGGAACTGACTAACAGAAAGATATGTGGACTGTCATGATTTGCACTACAGTGTGTCTGAAGTTGGTTTTGCAATGAACTTCCTACACATCCTCATTACACTGAATGATAACTATTACAAAAAAAAACAATGAGTTGAAAGATGGTAAAATAGTTTTGTGATAATTATCTCTGGGTTCATCCCTTTGCATTGCACACTATCATTTTTCCATATGTGGTGGAGAATGCTTGTCCAGTGCAGGTGCATATATTATCATGTGCAGTGGTTAGTTAGTCTGTTCACCCCTTTTTCTGTCTCTGTTGTGGCTGGTAGTGTTCAGTGTTACAAGTATTTAGTATTTAGTAAGTGATAACTTAACATGCAGAAGTAGAAGACCCAAGTCCAACGTGAGTCGACGTGACCCAACGTGATCCGATGTAACCCAACAAAACCTGACGTAATCCGACATCACCCGACGTAACCTGACGTAATCCAACGTAAACTGACGTAACCTGACGTAACCTGACGTAATCCAGCGTAACCTGACGTAACCTGACGTAACCTGACGTAATCCAGCGTAACCTGACGTAATCCAACGTAAACTGACGTAACCTAACGTAACCTGACATAACTGGATGTAACCCGACGTACCCCAGCGTAACCTGACGTAATCCGACGTAACCTAGTGTAACCCAGTGTAACCTGAGGTAATTTGACATAATTTGACGTAATCCGACGTAATCCGACATCACCTGGGTAGAGTTCAGACAAAAACTTAGAAATGATGTTTGACTTCACGTTGGGTTTTGTCACATCAGCTTTTTTGACAGTAATTTACAAGGGGCTCACATGTGAAATCAGGGTAAACAGACAAGCTGTCACCACGGTAACAACTGTGTGACAGGGTAACGCAAACTCAACTTCAACTGCGACGGGGTCGGGTCGGGGGTTCGGACAGAAAGCTGTGCTGTAGCTTTGACCCGACGTGTTAGCTGAGCATATTGTGTGTTGGAGCCCTGTTGTTCTCCTGCACACCTTTGTTGAAGTGATACTGTGTTTTAATGCACCATACCAGAGGTGGCAAGTGGGGTCGCGACATTAAAGTGAATCATTTTAGTATGCAGCACGGTGAGCCAGGTTAAGTCCTGTTCTCCCTTTGTCAGTTCACCTGCTGCTGTTTTGCTCCTCACTGTTTTGTTTGGCCTTATGGTTTGTTTTGCCTGAGTTATCATCCTTTTGCTTGTATTGTCAAACCAACTGGGTTGTTTGTATGTGATTCTTATTCAGTTAGTTCCTTCTCTTTCAGTGAAGCAGATGTGGGGCGGTCACCCACGGTGAGGCCCCCTACACTTTGTGCATGTGAGTAAAAGAACAGGGACACAGATGTAGATGCTGTGAAGATTGCTGTGCTGCACTTGAAGTGAATGAGCAGTAGAAACCCTTGGATACACCTCAGTGTAGTCTGCCTCTCCACAAGAGGCCTCAGCTCAGTTTCCCCAGTTCTTCTTAGTTTATGTTGGACTGACAGTTTCAGATACGTTAGTGTTCACTCTTGTATTGAGACCTTCTTAGCTACGATCGTTATAAAGCACTGTTTTTATTCACCTTATTGACTTTAGAAACATTCATTTGGTTAATATCCTTTCCTCCCCAGCAGCTACAGTCCCTGCCTGTTTGATTATTTTGATTATTTCAATAAAACATTTTTATAGTGAAAACGTGTCTGTTCTAAAAGCTGATCTCATTCACACGTTTTTCTGTTTCTGTTGTCAAACAAACACAGCAAGTATGGAAGAGAGACAGAAACATGACTCACTAAGACTACATGTTACCAGCTGTCACTTCCAAGCTGCTGCTAAAATCCTAAATTTATAACCATGACATAATTTGACAATATATCATAAGTGATTCAGAGAGAAAGTTAGAAGCTCAATTGTCGTCTGTGAATCTAGCGACAAAGGTGCTAGGTCTTCAACGGTGTGTGAAAACGCCCCCTGATGACATCAGAGAAACTGTTAGTGCCAATTTATTTTTGAAAGAGCAACGGCCATTGGGGAAACTCCAACAATCACTTGGCCGACCAATGGTGTAACTTCATTACTCAGTCACTCAGCCATGTTCAAGTTTATTGCACTGGTCCTGGTTTTATGGCCACATTAGCCGTCTGTTAAGTTATCATTAAGCTAGCGGCTATGGCTAATAATAAAACGACCAACGTTACTGTGGGAGCTAAGCAGCAAACGTTATCAGTCCTGCCCGTCTGTAACGTTAATAGACAGCGTTAATTTAACAGGATAACACAATTATTTGTGTCTGAAAAGTGTTATATTTCTCTTAAAGTCACCAGAAGCACAGAAAATAAACAGCTGTAGCTGAATACAAGCTTACAGTGAGGTTACTGATGTTTTGTTTTTGTTTTTTTGCACTACCTCAAACAACCTAAAAAATAGTGTAATTGATATTATTGTTTGTATTGTTGTAATATTTATTAAAACAAGAGTTAGGGTCATTTTTTTCCCCCGTGGTATATTGGATATTGAGTATTTCCCTGGGTATCAGTATCGAGTTTGAAATTCTAGTATCGTGACAAAACCTAATATACAGTATATTATACTATATAACAAGGCTGGGTTTGGCTGATGGTACATTTCATCTTGTAATGCATGGCAGCCATTGACCAATCAGCAGCAGTTAAGAGAAGCCAAAGCTTGAATTACGTGGGTGAAGGTCGGGGTGACAGGTTGTGTTCTCAGCTCGTAGCGCGCTGGTTGAAGCCACTCGTATATTTAAAGATGTGCCTTCAATCAACCGACTGCTCCTGCTGCCGGTAACTGCTTTGATCATCCACTCTGTTACACTGAGTAACCAGCTTTCGTTTTATTTTATTTTTTTTAGCAGCTGAAGATCACATGTAGATAACAAATAGGAAGGATAGAAATCCAGCAGTAGAACCAAAAGCAGTAGATCTCACCAATTAGTCTTTCCATCTCTAGTTTGAATACATGTGATTAGTAACATTACCTGGTGTTTGAAGAAAGCTAATTAACATCAACTGTTTAAAATGTGATAATTAGTGAAATCACCAAATCAGAACCTGCAGAGGAGGAAATCACACCCTCGTTCACTCATTCATTATTCCCTGTATAATAGCGCTCAGTAGGTTATCTATAGTGAGGAGCAGATTGAGATTGGTCATCACTGGTTGTACAGGTGCAGAGTCACACTATGGTAACAGAACAGTTTTCACAGTCAGAATTTAGACCCAAACGGTGTCAGACAGCCTTAAGCTTTGGTTCCTAATGATGTAATGACAGTGTTGATGGTTTCACCTCCATGTTACTCAATTATTTCCAAAAAAAAATGTCTGTCACTGTACATACTGCATATACAACATCTGCCCAGATTTAATTTGTGGACCTGTCTCTCTCAAACTCTATAAATAAATTCAAAACATTAATCAATAGTCCAAAATACAGCAGAAATACAGTAATTTTCCTTACTGATCTGATTCAGACTGTAAGGACTTCATGATATATTCTGTCACTTCTTAATACTTTGAGAAATTAGGAAGTAATGTAAATATTGTAAACTCGGACTATTGTAAACTGCCAGATAAAAGGTGTCATCAACCACGCGACGATTATCCTGTTGACAGGATAAATATTCACAGCGCACAATCTGACCAGTAAAATAAAACTCTCTCCAATTAAACAAAAAGTCACCTTGTTGATCCAAAATCTAAACCAATCAGCTCTTAGATCAGGAGAGAGCCTGACATCTCCCATCATGCAGTGGAATTTAAATTCTCACCTCCCAGCGAATCCAAACTGTAAATACTAACAGCAAAATACATTATGAGCATTTTAACTGTATAAAAAAGAAAAGATGAACGACAAGTTATCGGCTGTCGTTTTGTCTAACTGTCAATTTCTCTCCAACCAGGATGCTAACACATTTTCATTGATCGTGATCCTTCAAAAAGAGGGAGGTCTATCAGTCAGAGGCCCCGTGTCTGCATGTCTGAACCGGACCCCTCAGAGACCCGGACCCCTCAGAGACCCGGATCCCTCAGAGACCCGGATCCCTCAGAGACGTGGATCCCTCAGAGACCCGGACCCCTCAGAGACCTGGTCGAGGCTAAAATACTCAAACTTCCCGTAAGTGACAAAAATCCTCAGTGTGTTATGATCTGTCTGTTACTTTGTCGCCCCCCCACCCCCACCCCACCCCCGCCAACCACCTCAAAAACCAGGGATTTTAGAGATTTGAGAATCAAGACACTGAAAACCAATTAGGAGAGGATGCAGCTCAGTGTGCAGCTGTCATTCAGAATGAGCGTACATCACGAACAGGGTCTCTCTATCCGTCTGATCTCCCGTCTAGACACACACACACACACACACACACACACACACACACACACACACACACACTCACTCACTAAGCACATTCTTCACCCACAGCCGCTCCATCAGTGCTTCGCCTCTCTCTGTATGCATGTTTAGTGACAAGGATGAAACCTGCCTGTCATGTCTCATCAGGTATTCCAGTGTACAACAGCAACTCCAACACAATATAAGCTCCTGCTGAAGTACTGTCTTACAACAATGCATATATTATATTATGCACTGTCATTTCAAACCCTCATTTAAACTTTTTAGAGAGTACACCATCTGTTCAGCGTGGCCAGCAGTTAGCTGTTAGTGGCTAACAGAGTGAGGCAGCGCAAATACAGCAGGGTCCAAAAGTCTGAGACCACGTCCCCATTCAAGGGAAAGTGACCTGATCCTTAAAGGCAGAAATTTTAGCTTTAAAGCGGCACGTCGACACCGATATGTGTTTACGTCCACGTTTATATACAAGCTGTGGTTTGTACCCACAGCCTGCAGCTGCTTTGGGATACGTTACCTGAATGTAAACATTGGCCATCTGTATGTATTTCTCTATAACATTAACTATTTTTGAAAAAACACATCCTCAGTTATTCTCAGAGTTAAACTCTAACAATAAACAAGCGGCTTCATCAGCTCTGTGTGAGTCGTGGCTGGATCAGATCTGATTCACAGCGCTGGCAACATGAAGAATGTTTGTAGGTTTTGATAAAAAAAAAAAATGTTGCTTAACTGTGATTGCTGCATGAAAATGTGCGATATCACCTATTTCCAAAGTTGAGTGCAGTCAATGGACAGCTCCCACATGAAGGAAAACATAATCTCTACCATCAGTATGCTAATCAGTACGTTAACTGCCGCATAACACTAACCCGCAAAGTGATGCATGAGACCATGAATCCGTCCACTGACACATATCTGTATTCAACCTCTGGCTCCTCTCTCTCTCCACGTCCACGCCTCTGGTATCTGAGCCCTAATTGCAGCTTTGGCAGAGAGAGAAACAAGCAGCTAGCCAGTCAACCAGCCATCCAGACAGTCAGCCAGCCATCCAGCCAGTCAGTCGGTCAGCAGGGGGAGCACTGCTTCTCCCAGACACTGATTTATTGGACAATTTCACAGCAGTGTCCGCAGTAATGGGACAGGATAAATGGCTGACCCCTCAGTGACTGAGCTGACTCCTGGGGAAGAGCAGAACTGGCTCGCACTGTTCATGTGTGTGTGTGTGTGTGTTTATTGTGTGTGCGCAGTATGTGTCAATGCTCCATCTTTTGTGTGAGTGTGCCTGTGTTTTATTTCTCTTTCCTGTCTCTCTCTCTCTCTCTGAATGTGTGTTTTTACTTAGAGTATATATTTTATTTATATTCCTCCTTCTATACCTTACACACTAATTCTTTATCTCCTCTTCATCTCTCCTCCACTATCCTATTAAGACTAAAAGACTCCCTGCCTGTGTCATCCTCTGGCTCT
>NW_019175495.1:360885-375447 GCF_002260705.1 Seriola dumerili
GTAGATCCTTCAAGACAAATCAGATCAAATCAAATAAAAGCTATTCAGTAAAAATGGCAGTTGTCTTATTTTCTCGCTTAGTGAGTACAGATGTTACACTCTGGGTGGTGGCTCTCTAGCACAGCACACAATTGATTTGTACCGCGCTCTAAGTACATTCTTTATAGATTTGTGCAAGGCTTTTCAAATTATTGATTAAAACTTTGTGTTAAATAAACTGTTTTCCATTGATTGTAATGCTTCTGTTCAACAGTATGCCATTGGATGTGTCCAGGTTACATCCTGACTTTTAAAGCTTGTTCTAAACTCCATAAAAGAGAAATATCTCAAGAGCGCGAAGCTTTGATATTCATACTCTGATACATGCTCCAAATGAAAATCCCATCTTTGGTAGACGATTGTCCTGAATATCCAGAATACGATCAACTATCTACATACACTTGTGCTGCTGTCAATTCCACTGAACCGCAAAGTTTTCACTTAAAAAGGTTGACCTCTGCTGCGTGGATTGATAACATTTTGTACAGACATTAATGGTTCCTAGATGATCCCTTGGCTTTTCATCGGGCTAGATCTAGAGGGTTTTGGTTCTGAGTGAAACATCTTGACAGCTATTGGTTGGATTGTCACGCCCGCCCCCACCCGAAAAACGAATGACGTCCCCATCCACCTCGACTTAGTGCTAATTAGAGCATGTCAGCGGGCTAAATGAAGATGGTGATCCGCTAAACATCCGCATGTTAGCATCGTCACTGTGAATGTGTTAGCATGCTGATGTTAGCATCATCTCGAAGCACCGCTGTTCTCTAATACAGCCTGTCAGAGCTGTTAGTCGTGTTTAATAACACGTGTGAATGTTTTAATTAGTGTGACAGAATAAATAATAATAACGTTGTAGATGTGTATTTGATTGAGATGCACGGCGGTCTGATAGATGCAGTTGGTAATGTTGGGCACATACAGACAAACAAGCCCAGAGACAGAGATACACACTTTATATATATATACTGTAAAAATACTGCCAGACACACATTCACACACACACACAGACAGTTGGACTTGACCAGTGCTCTGGGAGCTGATAGCTGCATATCTGCTGTGTTGAGTAAGGGCCTGCAGCCCCCCCCCCTCGCCCCAAGTGAGCAGAAAGGATAAACACAGCTCTGGATAAACCTCTCTCTCATGGTTTCTGTCCCTTTCACACACACACACACACACACACACACGTACACAAATAGACACATAAACACATACACACAGCAGCAGCAGCAGCAGCAGCAGCTCTATCTCTCTCCTCCCTCTATCTATCACACACACACAGTCAGTCTCACTTGCATTCTGTTTCTCCAACACATCACCACCCTCCCTCCCGCTCTCCCGTCATATACACTTCCCAGATTTTAACCCCATTTATTTCATTTATGTATCTCCATCCCTCGTTCATCCCCATAACTCTTCTCATTCCCACACCGACCCCTCCCTACCTCCCTAATCCCTCCCATCCTCCTCTCCTCTTACTTCTTCTCCCTCCTTCCATTTGTCCTCTTTCCTCTTCCTCCTTTTTCTTATTCTCTTTCACTACCTACCCCACTTCCTTGCCTCACTGCCTCTCTCTCTCTCTCTCTCTCTTCCTCCCTTCTTCTCATCCATCCTGCATTTCTCTCGCGCTCTCCCTCCCGCCTCCTGTCTTTCATCAAAGTCTCAGACACCCTCAGGTGCCGTCAGGGTCTTAGTTCCTCTGTTACAAGGGGAATCCACAATTAGTTGGTTTAGAGTAGTTACAGACTTGGAGCCGTGTCACCCTCATTTCAGGCTGAGAAACAAGCCTCGGCTGACACATTGGTTTGCAGGTAGAGTAGAGTACACCTCCAACAGTTTTCCTTTCTTTTTTCCCCCCCGATTCGGCACAAGGTCACGATAGGAAAAGTCAGCGCATGCGCCCCGGTTATCGGTTCTCATTGGCTTCAGGCTCGGGCATGAGGAAACACTGTCTGCGGTTTCAATCAGAAGTCATCACTAGCAGCACAAAGATGAAACTCTAACAGGACCTGCAGTTGCATCGAGGTGCATAACATCAGAATTGGACCGGAAATCGTGTTATTTAGTACGTTTCCAAAGCAACCAGAGGCTATTTAAAAATACACACCAGATTCCACCTGAGAGCCTGTCCTGTGTGTGCCACCCATGTGTTACATTCAGGTTAATTAGGTCCCCATTAATGTTTACGCTACTGCTGCCTGGAGGTAAATCCAGTGGAACAACACATTGTTTTCTCGTCTTGAATTCAACCACCTGCAGTAAATTATTCTCACATTTATTTCAGATTGTCAGAGGCGAGGAATGAACTTAATTGTCACGTTAGAGTCAGTGCGTCTGCCGTTCAGTCTGTGTTGGTGGGAATCTACTTACAGCCGTTGTTCCTGGAATTAAAAATCTGTCTCGTATCCAGGTATGATTTTAACCTGATTACATTTACACCTTTTCTTAATGGGAGTCTCCAGTTTCCAAGTTGAGATCTGAGTGAGATCCAGCTCATGTCACATCCTCCTCTTGACTCCAGAGAAGTCCAGAAGAACAACAACAAAAAATAAGATAGAAGAAGAAGAATAGAAGAAGATGGTAGCCATTACAACCAGTGTTCAATGTGGTCACAACGCATCCCTGACGACCCAGGCAACCGGTTCATTTGGGCCAATCGGATCGCAATGCATCCTCAGGTGCATTTACACCTTTACTTTGATGTGGTCAAGCACCGTCTGATCGCAATCTGATCACCCGGTGCATTTCAACGGTGATGCAGCCACTTAGCGAAGAGAAAAAAATTTTTTGCCAGTGAAAACAAAACTGTGAACTCAACTCAATGAAATGAGTTTAAATCAGCGAAGTGATTCATGAGTTTCACTTCTGGGTTTACAGCCAATGCACCGCCAATTTCATAGATGACTATTGTAAATCACAGTGTCACAGGCAGCTGCATGAACGTGTGAGCCCCTGCGAGTTGAAACCCGACAAGGACACCAGGTTGACTTCACACCTCTGACAGCCTTGAAGAAGAAAGGGAGGTAAATTGAATAATTAACTTTCCTAACTTGGAAGGATTATAGTTTGTTTATTTTGGGTTTTTTTTTTTTTTTTTTTTAGCTGAAGCAGAAATAATTAAGTGGACACAAGCATTACTGCAGCTGAATGCTGCTGGATGTGTAAACAAACAAAACAAAAGGTTGCCTTACAAGGTGATGAAATGTCACTGTTGTGTTCACAGCTTAGTTCTGTTTTTTCTTTCCATTTTGTCCACTAACTCATTTTTTACCTCATATTTTATACATATTCTGCCAGTTATTTTTATTTTCTTTCACAGGGGATATGTACGTGTTTTTCTTTGTATTCAGTCATAACTTTTATACATGTTGGTTTATTGATTTGTGTGTCTCAGACTGATTCACTACAGTCATTTCTAATGGCACGTTCACTCTGTATTTCATGTGTCTGACGCTCTACCTGCTGTAACACGTCCTTGTGTAGAAACAGTCAGGTGTGTTTTATCCTCGACTCCTCTTCTACATTTATATTCAGACTTTTCTCACTATTCACAGCTGGAGTGACCTAATTTCATGTTTTATCTTCTACTACATTTCAGTGCGAGTCAAAGAACAACAGCAAACATGATGATCCCTAACACTGGCTGTCCTGCAAAAATAAATAAATAAAAAAATGAAAAAGCTCCTGTGGACAATGTCGCCAGGTGTCTGGAGCCACTGATAAATGAAAGCTCGGTGTCCGATTCAAAGTGAATTCTCTGCGGATTCAAAGACTCTAACCTGCTCTGCCTCCTACGTCCTTGGGCCTCTCTGGCTTAGACACACTGACACCCACCCTGCCCCCCACCCACCCAAATGACCTCAGCACTAAATCACTGACTACTGCTACGACTACTGCACACGAGGGAGCAGACATACAGCACGCATCTGCACAAAAACACTGTTCTTTAAACAAATGCTTTGGATGGAGATGAATTAAGACACCTTCAGGTTTTTATGGACTTTACATATGGCCCATATACCCCAGGTCTGGGATGTGATTGAGTGTGTGTGTGTGTGTGTGTGTGTGTGTGTGTGTGTGTGTGTGTGTGTTAGAGATGACTTTTCCAGATGTTGTGTGGTTTCCTTTAGAACGGGCTTTAATGAGAGCCAGCGGTGCAGGAGAGCAGCAGCAGGGGTACACAATATGTCTGATGTTAACATTACACACACACACACACACACACACACACACACACACACACACACACACACTCTCTCTCTGCTCTTTTTCTGATATTCACATTACACCGCTCATACATATTCACACCCACACTTGAGTGCAATAACACATGTGACCCATTTCGCATGCTGCACGCACGCACACACACACACACACACACACACGCCTTAGCCTGTATCCCTCAGGAACAGAGTTTAGTCTGACTGATGGGCCGACGTTCACATATAGCTACATACAGATCTGATTTCCCTCACAACACACGCACACACACACACACACACAAACAAACACACACACACACACACACACACACGAATCAAAGCAACGAGCGTGGTCTTTTACTGCACAGCGATCTCTTCTTGGCTTTGCGGTTTGATCTAAGCATCACTGATGGGTCCGGAGGAGCAGGTCTAGACCATAACACTCACCATATGTCTCCGGGAAACCGCAGAGAACAAAACAAAGTCATCAGCGAGGCTACCAGCAGCAAGCAGACCAAACACTTTCACTCCCAAATGACCTCAAATTCAGTCTAGCTGCCGCTGTATTGACACAAAGAGTCTTAAACATTTTCAGCTCGGGACTGAAATGAGAAATTTATTCGTGCAATGAAGTGGAGGCTCACGGAGACACAATATTTGAGACCTTTAGGAGGTATGCCCGGCATTACTTATTTATCAGGCGCCACGGTTACATTATCAAAAAGTCACTTTGGTCAGCGTGGACTCAAGTCTGACGAAAATTATGTCGTTTTTTTTGGAATAAATATTCATAGTTGAATCGATCACCGCTTCGCTGTAACCTACACTGATTAAAAACACATCAATATTCTTATTCTGCACGTCAGTCAAGATCAGATCCAGTGGGATTACACAACCGCACACACACACACACACACACACACACACACACACACACACACACACACACACACACACACACACACACACACAGTCAGAGTCAAACTTTTTTCTCCATTGTTTGGTTGTATGTTCTTCTTTCAGTCCTCATGGTTCATGTTAACCCCCACATTATTCTCCGGGCTTGAGTGTCGACAGTTGGACGTTGGACATTCAACGTGTTGCTAATATCTCACAATTCTTCTGCGCTGTCCCACGTGCACAAAACAACGTTTTCCCATTTAGAAGTTAAAACAGGCAACAATTACTAAATAAAATCATATTGTTGTCTAGGAAACATATTGAGTCAAGATCCATTGTTTTATTCCAGTCTTTAGCTTCCTTCAGGTCAGTGGTGGAGACTTAAAGCTGCTGTGATTGATATTTTTATAATAACCATATGTATCAAATGACAATGTGAAAGCAATGTGACAGTGTGATTTTGGTCTCAACTAATTATAGTGTTTAAAATAATTGCAAACCAGTTGCCAAAGAGGGAACCTTTTGGGGTCTGGGATTTGCTGACTCTCAGTTTGCTTCCTTCAATCACAAGCTCAAGACAGATGTTGCACCAATGTCACCAAAAATCACACGAGTTCTGACAGTTCAGACGCAGGTTTTCTTGCCATCTCTCAGCTGAGGGAGCACATATGAAAATCGAGTCCGAGTCAGAATTGAAAACGTCAGAAGATGTATGTGGCCTGAGCTGTCGAAACACTGGTGAAAAAGCAGTCCTGAGATGAGGGACACAAATCAGATTCAGGGACCAGATTTACCTGTTGCATGAACATACGGAGCTTTGTAACTCACTTTGAAAATACCCAAATGTTTTAACACCTCAGCTTCACCCGTCCATGTCTCAGCTGCTGCTCACACAAATAATGCGCCAGTCTTCAGCACTAAATGAAGCTTCGTTCCAAAGCCGCCGGCGACAGTTTTCATAACCCCACATCTGCTGGATCCCATGACGACATACAACAAAAGCGGCCATATGACCGGACGCGTTCACGAGAGGGATGTGAATCGCTGTAGCACAGTGAGCCAACAGGAAGCTCCAGGCACAACTGATCTCAGCACCACCCCCCAGGAGCAGGCTGCCACCTGCGATGATCAAACACACACCGTGTGCTTAAGCCAGCCATCTGACCAGGTTTTAATATACCGACGGAGTGACACTCTGCATGTGGAGTTTGATAAGCAACCAAGGTCCTTGTTAGTCTCATTCTGCATTTAAAATGATTAAAAATAACGATTTCTAATGTGGTGTTGATTCTCATCAGGACTCCTGCTGTAGACAAAACTTTAGGTGCTGAGTCTTTAAAGCTGATTTTGCGGACTCGCTTCTGTGTTGAACTATTTACTGTGTGCAGGAGACGTGAGAGAAAATGTTTCCCCACCACCGAAGCATTACAGGCAGGACTTGGAAATCACGCCACCACAGCGGAGGGTGAGGTTGTGGTTTGGGTGTCAGATGGCCTAAATACACTAAAGCGTTTTCAATACTTTTTCTTCTGACCAAAACATTTTTTATCAACCTTCAAGTACCGCTGATCAATTCTCAGGTCACATACAATAATGTTTCGGAGTGTGAAGTAGCTGCTTTACTCAACATGACAGCGGCTGCCCTGCAACAAGGTTGGCACACTGACAGATTCAGACTGGCTTATTTAAGTCCCTGCATTGCCTGGGAGGCTCAGTCCAGGGCATAAATCTCCCTTTTTTTGTCTTATGTTCTGTGGAGTGTTAGCCGGTGTTAGATAGTGAGTCTCAGTCGGCATCAAAGGATCATAGCTCCACCTGAGAGATTGTGGATTTGTTCCTCACAGAAAACTCAGTTTTTCAGTCTTGTCTTCCAGACTTGTGTAAGTTATCACCTAATGGGTCCAGATGTGTTTATGAAAGGAATCATTTCATTACAGACACAGACTCACACACCTCATGTCTTTGAGTACAAGAAGAAATGAAAAAGAAGGAAAATTGCTTGTACATCTTCAGCCACATCATTGAGGTTGCCTAACTCCAATTCTAACCTTGATTACAGATAATGGCAGATGGGTGAAGACGGCCGGTCCAGTTTGTGCTATTGTTACATACTAAAGTGGTAAAAATGTTCAAATAAAGTCATTGGGCCTTATGAAAGAACCACCTCCATGCTGTTCATATACTTTCTTTTTCTTTGGCGATTTGGGGGCAGAAAACACAAGCTGTAAACACAACACTGACATTATTACATGTGAAGTCAATACAAGTTTGTTAGCTAACCGCTGCTAATTTACACACATCGCAGATATGGCGCAACGTTAGCAATCATCTGCCGTCGTGTGTCTGTCCAATCCTGACTCTCCTTTCAGCTCTGTTTTTAGTCTTCACCAACTCTTGAGAAAGAGATCAGACTCTTTAGCTGCTAAATGCTCCACAAGTTCTCCAGCTAGTAGCTAACTCTGTCGGGTAGCAGGACCTTGGTTGTCACGGTTACGATAATAAACACGCACACTGTACGGACCGCGGCGTACCAGACCTTTTGCCGCCATGGTTACAATAACAAATAGTCGTAGCTTGGTTAAGTTGAGGCACAAAAGCTTGGTGATCGTGATTTGGGGTGAGAATAAGTACTTCTTCGACATCAGATGATCTTTGTCGTCACGGTTACAATAACAACAACAACGTGGTTAACGGTCATGGATAGAAGCAGAAACATATGGGAATCGAACACAGCTCTCC
Organism: Seriola dumerili; assembly: GCF_002260705.1. Lineage (NCBI taxonomy): Eukaryota > Metazoa > Chordata > Actinopteri > Carangiformes > Carangidae > Seriola > Seriola dumerili. The sequence goes on from NW_019175495.1 coordinate 368,766, forward strand.
TGTGCCATAATCCTGTGTTTTGTTGGCCAGTCCATCCGCCCCAACCTCCTCCTGACATTATACCACGTCACTGCACTTCTACCTTTGTTCCTGTCATAATTACTACGGCCACTAATGTCGCCTAGCAACAACATGTAACTATGAGTCATATAGTGCTGCAAAAATGACCCATGGGCTTGTTTTTTGTTGTTTTTTTTTACAGGAGGACAGTCTCAAATCATTTAAGAGAATTTGCTGCATTCATTAAGTTTCTTGTATCTAGATTTTTATTTTTTTTTTAAAGTGGTGCAATTACACGAGTCGTGAAGGCCGCAGAGAGTTTGCCCGTCTTCACAGGTGCTCTTATATAGTAGTGAACGTACACCTACTTAGGTACATTCATCAAGGTAAAATGAGGAATTCAAGACAAGACTGTGCAGTTAAAAGAGTTTGGCGACACTGACTTGGAAAGCTAATCTCTCAAAAAAAGAAAAGGGCGATTGAAAATGAAAGTGTTCTTTCATGAGGCTCATTGTTCTATTGAGGCAAACAGGTAACACTTCACATCAAAGCCATAGTCAATTATCCCTTCAGAGCTCAGATGATTGAAGTGTGTTTGTTTCTTTTGTCGGGCCCTTAAACTGCTACAACAGCAAACGTGTCACCTGCATGAAGATGAGATAAATCAAACGCTCCTCAAGTATTCAAAATATATTCAGCTGTTCTTTGGGCTTGATCCGCCAAAGCCATTAAATCCTAGCTGAGTCACTCTGCTGCATCTTAATTAATGAAGCCACTTTGGAGATTTATTCTTGGGACCAATTACAGCATCTATGACTCTATGGCAAAATCAATCAGTGCTGCTAATATGACATCATAAGTGACTAAGCAACTCTCCTGAATGGCATAATGGCATCAATGAGCAGAGATGGCTTTGACGGAGCTACAGAGTGTGAGGCCAGGAGCCAGATGACGAGGCTCAGTAATTACTTTAAAGTCTGTAGGAAAGAATAATGAGATCAAAGTTGTCAGATGCTGCTAAAATATTGTTTCAAATGAGAAATGCACTAAAACCTAACAATACCATAAAATGGTAGTAAATGTTACAATAAACTGTTAATCAAGTAACTTCAGCCTCAGCTGATGGGAATGTGTTAGCATTATAATACACTAGATCCTAAGCTGATGAACATGGTCAACATTATAGCTCCTAAACATCTGCATCGTCATTGTGAGCATGTTAGCATGCTGACGTTAGCAAAGCATGACAGTGCCTACATACAGCCTCAAGCTAGTGTTATACTATACACATCTGCATAAAACTGAGGCCTCAAAGAGCCGCTAGCTTGGTTGTAGACCCTTAAGGCTAAATCCGATCTGGCACCTATAGACTGCGACCCCTCGCGGCGGTGGAGGGTCTCTCAGTTAAGGTGGAATACACCGGCGAGCATTGACTTTCCTCCAACAGAAAAAGGAAATTCATTCAATCCAAAATTAAAATATAACTTTAAATATCACCATGTGTCCATGAAAATAGTCTGTCAAATGTCTGAGGTGAGACAACTTATTACTTATTATAAACAGAGACTTTTGGAAACGCTGCTGGCCCCGTTTTAGTTTGAAAACTCTGGGGTTGTGTTGTTGTCTGGACGGGCACTAACGGAGACCTTTGGAAACAATGACACCCACGGTCACTCCCTGATTGGGTCTTAACGGCCTCGACTAAAAGTGGCGAAAGCAACATGGATAATGAAATACAAACGTTACTGACCTTGTTGTTTTTGCTCAGCTTGCTTCAGCTCTTGAGGAGTTAAATTCTGCATTTTAATGCTGCAGCTCTCTTTGCTGTTCCTCGTTCGTGGTATTTATTGCAGCTAATCAACTGCGGAGAATACAATTTGCTTCCTGTTTACACCGCACGCACATGCCCAGTGTACGTGATTGCTCGTGTATGTATGCGTTTTCAGGTGTGTTTGTCTGGATGGAGATTGTTTTCGGTTGAAAACCTAGTAGTGTGGTTGTGGTCGTAGCGTTGGTGTTGGAGGGCTTTATAAACCACTCCCACCTAATGGTAATTGGTTTGGAATAACACTTAATGTTGCAGACCTTCCACATGAAGGTGCAAACTGAGCGAGGGTGGGTAGGGGGAGGGTGTAGGGGCTGGACTGGAAGGGAGCCATAGTCTCGTTAAAGAGCATTAATTAGCGCCAAAGTACCGGCACTAATGGTGCTGATCTGGACAAACTGAACACATTGCAATTGTGATTTGATCAGCTGTGGGTTGACGATAAATATCATTTGTGATGCAGATATGAATTTATCCTGGAGAAGGATAATGAGAAAATTAGAACCATGTAAAAACTCCAGCCTCTCCATTTGGATCAAATCTCTTATCACTTCAGCCACTTCCCTCGGCCCACATATAGCCACTCTACTCTCAAACTTTAACAGCATTCAGTTAATGAGTCAATTTAAATTGAGCTTATATCAATCCACAAATTCAGTGTGGATGCAGTTAAGAAGTAAATGTTTACTTCTTGCACTTGATTGCAGGCTAAAATGAGGCGAAAATGATTACCGATGACCTGAATTATGAGGGAGGCAGTTTGTGTTTGAGACTGAGACTGATGACTTTCCTGACCGTCCTCCAGGCTGTTTTCTGAGTGACTAAACCCAGATATGTTTTATGCATTTTAAAAGGTTTGCATGCAAGATATAAATATAATAAAATTAGGTTAAAGAAAAAATGTAAATTATATAGTTACATGACAATCGACTGCAGCACCATTTAAGACACAAAGCCCACACGCTGTGACTGAACCAAAAGCCAAATTGACTGATCGCAATATGTGCATATAGACTTGCTGTTGTGAGAGTTTCAGTGAGAATATGACACTTTGCTTTTAACCTGATGACTCTGCAGTTTCACACCATTCAAAAAGCTTTTCAAAGGGCTTCATAAGACCAAGAGGCTGGGAAGCATTTACAATCTTTAACCTGAATGTCAGTCAAGAGTGTCAGCGAAATCTAAGTCTCAAGGCGTTTGGATGACAACAGCAAAAGTTCACACAAACTGCAGTTTTACAGTGTATTTATGTCGGGTGTCTTTGTCGTAATTAGAATGAAACCCTGCAGAAGTTATATACCACTGAGATATTAGACTAATAGATTATTTATAGAGCCATAACATGCCAAGCTTTTGCTGGTTCCAGGTTCAAATGTGAAGATCTGCAGCTTTTGTCTGTTATATATTGTTGTAAGTTGAAACATCTCTGCGCATTGGACTGTTTAATTTAAAGGAGTAACCTTGCATACTTGGAAAATGAGGAAGGTATTTTTCCTGTACACAATTAATCAAAGAAATAAAATAAAATAATGTCTTTTGTCTTGCCAAATGATTTCAAGCGTCTGTTGTCAGCGCTCAGCTTTTTCTTTATCGACCACCTCTCTCCTTTTCTCTCCTGCACTCACATCACACAGTGACTGTGGTAAAAGAAAAAAAAAAAAATTCTGCTTGTCTGCAGAGCTGAACATGTTGGGATGTTACATACAAACTAGAGCTGTGGGTGTTTTGCTGCACATCACACATTGCAGGCTACATAAAAAATGAATAGGGTTGAACTTCAATTCACAAACAGTGTTGTCGCACTTGACTTTGACAAAATCAACAGAAATATTTCAAGTAGCAACAATCAAAAGTAAAAAAAAGGGTGCATGACAATTCATTTGAATGGAGTCTGGCTGTCGATGCAGCCCAGCTACCAATCCAACGGATTCCATCATAAAATAAAAACAGAGTTGTCCTGACTCAACCTTTGCATCGATGCAACACAACGTCGTCTCACAAAATGCTGCTTGAACACAAGATTTCTACAGTCCATCTCGAAACAGCTCCAACAAAAGATTGTTGTACAACAAGTTGTATAACCCTGTGATCTGTTACACAAACTGGACTTCCTGCACTGCATCTGGGATTTGGCTTAACACACTCAAATTTGCAAGAATGACAGTATCAGACAGTTTCACTCTTGACTTTTTCTTTTTAGCTCATCAGTCGTCTGTGAGGAACTTTGAACTGCACTAACCTGTGTGGAAAGTGCTGTACAAATAAAGTTTGATTGATTGATGTAGGAGGTGACAGAACAGGGGGAATAAGGATGGGTGGAGGAAGTAACTGTAGCCCATTGCAGGTAGAAACAAAGGGGGAGGGGGGTGATGATGTCATGAACGGACCACCGTGCTGACAGTGTGAACGTTGACTGGTGTTTGTTCGGATGACTGTAGTTTGTTTACAGCTGTGATGTAATGACGCTGGAGCAGTAGTGGGACACTTGTGTTTGAGAATGCAGCCACTCATGTTGCTTCACAACACAATCAAAACAATTCCCAACAGGTTTTTCTTTTTTCTTTCTTTCTTTTTTTAATATATTTTTGCTTTGTTGCTGTTCCTCTCATCTTTTATTCCCCTCTTCTTCTCCTTCCTTCTTCTTAAAACACTGGCACAGAACTCAGCCAAAACTAATTGTTTTTTATTCATGCTTTTAGCAGCTGAAAGTATTGGTTTCCTTTAAGATGGAACAGGAGGCACAGTTTAATAACAGCATTATCCTTCCAACAACCTTCAATCAATTAGATTCCCTATTTCTAAAAAAAAAAATTAACTACTAATGGGCACTAAAGAGTTCTGGCACAAACACACACACACACACACACACACACACACACACACACACACACACACATAAATTGTCTCTATTTTGTCTCTAAGTCCTCCCAAATCTTTTAGTGACAAGTCAACTACCTCCATCTTAACACTTGGACATTGTGAAAGGGGGAAGATGCAGGCATTTGGAGGGGGGGGGGCACAAAGCACACTGGGAACCAGCTTGTCTGCTGCCCTTGATGTCTGCTACACAAACGCACTCACACACACACACACACACACACACACACACACACACACACACACACACACACACACACCACAGCAGATCTCATCGGACAGAGCAGCCAACAGAAAATGGGCAGAGATGCTCTGGGAGTCAGTCAAACACTCCCATTGGCCGTTCGACCAAAACAAACTCCCAATTAGAGCAGATAGTTAGAAGCTCTGCAGAATAGACAGCTGCTGCCGTTTTGGACAGTTAACAGAACGGAGCTCGCCGAGCGCTAACACAGAGGCCTGCAGCAGCTTCAGTGAAACGTGACAGCGTGAAAGCTGCTGGGGACGCTTCGGGATGCGTGAACAAAGAGTGTGACGCCATGAAAAAGCCTGATTTTTAGCAGGAAAATCGCTTTCTTAGGTTGTGGCTCTTTGATGCCATCAAGAGGGAATGAAACGGACTGAAGTTTTCCTAAAGTTTAACACAACTGGTGTTTTTGTGCTTGACAGGCGACTTGATGTCTTGACTCACGGTGTGGACAGATCACGTTCTGTTCTGTTCCCCAGAGGCTCCTCGCTTCTTTTTCTTCATCCTCCAGGACAAATCATCTCTTCTTCTTTTTCTTCTCGCTCTGAGATAAGATCTCTCTCTCTCTCTCTCTCGCTCTCTCTCTCCTTCACAGTTTAGATGGATTGCAAAGTTTCCCGAGCTATAAATCTATTAATATTCACTTTGGAGACCGAAGACAATAAATCCAATCCATAAAAGCGCCACACACAGCGAACAGAGCACCTGCTCACACACACACACACACATATATATATATATACACATACAATTGACGTGTGGTGTCACACACACACACACACACAAATCAGGCAGTTGGGTGAGTGTGTGAGTGCGTGCTGCATGTATATGTGCGTATGTGGATGTCGATCTTCATGTGTTATAATTAGACTGATAGGAGTCACTACAGCACACACACACACACACACACACACACACACTCTGACGGGGCTCTTTATCCAAACATAGACACATTTTCACCGTCTCTGATTTGCAGTTGGTTTTTCCTGCATTGGAGATATTATAAAACATTGTTCGCTTTCACATTTATTCTAGTTAATCCAGTTTCTCTCTAGCGGAGCTGGACCATCAGCTTCGCTGCTCTTGATGTCTTGATTCTTTTGTTTTGATCTTTTCACAGCGACACAGAAATAAAAAGAAAGAATCTCTCTTCTGCATTGAAGTTTTACTTGACTTGATTGTATGTTCAGACTTAAAGCGGCGAGAACGTCAAAGTGACCTGAAGTCATTCGTTCTCTATGTGAGCCAGCGTCTGCCCGCCGGCGGCGTATCTTGGGTGATGTGGGCGTCAGAAAAAAGTCCAGGTAACTTTATGATAATTAACTGCGACGGTGACACATTTTCAACACAACCGTGTAAACTTTTGATCCCCTCAAACATTTCTTCCCTCATCCTTTACGACGTGTCCCAGTTTGTTTACAGGGACATAAAATTAAAAACCTCTGTGCATGGACGGAGGTGTCTGATATTGTAGGTGTTCCAGGTGCTATTTTATCCACGAATTGAAGTGTAGCCTATAATATATTTTGTTTCTAACTAGCGCCATAACATGCAAAACAGCAACCCACCAACGTGGGGTCAGGATAGAGAAGAGCCATGACTTAGATGAGACACTACAGGGTCCGACAGAGGCACAGAGGTAAAGCGGTCGGGGTCAGAGGATGACGGGGGGCAATCACCAGAGTCTTGGACTGGATGTCAGCTGCTGCAACAGGCAATAAGTGTAGAGAAGG
>NW_019175495.1:375472-407972 GCF_002260705.1 Seriola dumerili
AACAACGCAGCAACGCACGATAACATATATTCTGTCGCATCGCACCTGCATCATGACTCTCTACACTACGCACGCCAACGCGTGACTCACCCTCGCACCGCCCACAAGCCCCCGTTCACTCTCAGACACACATCAGCCCTAAACAACACTCACCGCCGCCATCTCCATCTTCGCGATCCCCACCCACTTCGTTACTCCCCCCACCCCCCCGCCTTCACCCCCCCCACCCCTCCTCTCTCTCCGCGCTCCGCATCATTAGCCATCTTTCATCAACTCTCATACACTTCTTATACACGCCTCATACTCTCAGCCCTCTTAATCTTGACCTCTAACATTTTAATATGTATGTTTTAACATATATATCTACATTATTCTCTTATTGCTCGCACTGCCCACGTTAACCACGTCACATGTTTCACTTCTTCGCACTTGCCATTGCAGGCTCACAAACTGCACGCGGAGATAGATATTACCTGTGTGTGTTTGACGCTGAATTATGAGGGAGGCAGTTTTGTGTTGTGTGTGAGACTGAGACTGATGATTTCCTGACCGTCCTCCAGGCTGTTTTCTGAGTGACTAAACCCAGATATGTTTTATGCATTTTAAAAGGTTTGCATTGCAAGATATAAATATAATAAAATTAGGTTAAAGAAAAAATGTAAATTATATAGTTACATGACAATCGACTGCAGCACCATTTAAGACACAAAGCCCACACGCTGTGACTGAACAAAAGCCAAATTGACTGATCGCAATATGTGCATATAGACTTGCTGTTGTGAGAGTTTCAGTGAGAATATGACACTTTGCTTTTAACCTGATGACTCTGCAGTTTCACACCATTCAAAAAGCTTTTCAAAGGGCTTCATAAGACCAAGAGGCTGGGAAGCATTTACAATCTTTAACCTGAATGTCAGTCAAGAGTGTCAGCGAAATCTAAGTCTCAAAGGCGTTTGGATGACAACAAGCAAAAGTTCACACAAACTGCAGTTTTACAGTGTATTTAATGTCGGGTGTCTTTGTTGTAATTAGAATGAAACCCTGCAGAAAGTTATATAACACTGAGATATTTAGACTAATAGATTATTTATAGAGCCATAACATGCCAAGCTTTTTGCTGGTTTCCAGGTTCAAATGTGAAGATCTGCAGCTTTTGTCTGTTATAATATTGTTGTAAGTTGAAACATCTCTTGTGCGTTGGACTGTTTAATTTAAAGGAGTAAACCTTGCATACTTGGAAAATGAGGAAGGTATTTTTCCTGTACACAATTAATCAAAGAAATAAAAATAAATATATGTCTTTTGGTCTTGCCAAATGATTTCAAGCGTCTGTTGTCAGCGCTCAGCTTTTTCTTTTTATCGACCACCTCTCTCCTTTTCTCTCCTGCACTCACATCACACAGTGACTGTGGTAAAAGAAAAAAAAAAAAAATTCTGCTTGTCTGCAGAGCTGAACATGTTGGGATGTTACATACAAACTAGAGCTGTGGGTGTTTTTGCTGCACATCACACATTGCAGGCTACATAAAAATGAATAGGGTTTGAACTTCAATTCACAAACAGTGTTGTCGCACTTGACTTTTGACAAAATCAACAGAAATTATTTCAAGTAGCAACAATCAAAAGTAAAAAAAAGGGTGCATGACAATTCATTTGAATGGAGTCTGGCTGTCGATGCAGCCCAGCTACCAATCCAACGGATTCCATCATAAAATAAAAAACAGAGTTGTCCTGACTCAACTTTGCATCGATGCAACACAACGTCGTCTCACAAAATGCTGCTTGAACACAAGATCTTTCTACAGTCCATCTCGAAACAGCTCCAACAAAAGATTGTTGTACAACAAGTTGTATAAACCCATGTGATCTGTTACACAAACTGGACTCCTGCACTGCATCTGGGATTTGGCTTAACACACTCAAATTTTGCAAGAATGACAGTATCAGACAGTTTCACTCTTGACTTTTTCTTTTTAGGCTCATCAGTCGTTCTGTGAGGAACTTTGAACTGCACTAACCTGTGTGGAAAGTGCTGTACAAATAAAGTTTGATTGATTGATGTAGAGGTACAGAAACAGGGGGAATAAGGATGGGTGGAGGAAGTTAACTGTAGCCCATTTGCAGGTAGAAACAAAGGGGGAGGGTGATGATGTCATGAACGGACCACCGTGCCGTCAGTGTGAAAGTTGACTGGTGTTTGTTCGGAATGCTGTAGTTTTTGTTTACAGCTGTGATGTAATGACGCTGGAGCAGTTAGTGGGACACTTGTGTTTGAGAATGCAGCCACTCATGTTTGCTTCACAAACACAATCAAAACAATTCCCAACAGGTTTTCTTTTTTCTTTCTTTCTTTTTTTAATATATTTTTGGCTTTGTTGCTGTTCCTCTTCATCTTTTATTCCCTCTCTTCTCTCCTTCCTTTCTTCTTAAAAACACTGGCACAGAACTCAGCCAAAACTAATTGTTTTTTATTCATGCTTTTAGCAGCTGAAAAGTATTGGTTTCCTTTAAGATGGAACAGGAGGCACAGTTTAATAACAGCATTATCCTTCCAACAACCTTCAATCAATTAGATTCCCTATTTCTAAAAAAAAAATTAACTACTAATGGGCACTAAAGAGTTCTGGCACAAACAACACACAACACACACACACACAGACAACACACACACAACACACACACACACACATAAATTGTCTCTATTTTGTCTCTAAGTCCTCCCAAATCTTTTAGTGACGAGTCAACTACTCCATCTTAACACTTGGACATTGTGAAAGGGGGAAGATGCAGGCATTTGGAGGGGGGGGGGGCACAAAGCACACTGGGAACCAGCTTGTCTGCTGCCCTTTATGTCTGCTACACAAACGCACTCACACACACACACACACACACAACACACACAACAAACCACACACACACACACACACCGACACACACACACACAACACACAACACACACACACACATCACACACACACACACACCAAGCAGAATCTCATCCGGACAGAGCAGCCAACAGAAAATGGGCAGAGATGCTCTGGGAGTCAGTCAAACACTCCCATTGGCCGTTCGAGCCAAAAAACAAACTCCAATTAGAGCAGATAGTTAGAAGCTCTGCAGAATAGACTAGCTGCTGCGTTTTGGACAGTTTAACAGAACGGAGCTCCGCCGAGCGCTAACACAGAGGCCTGCAGCAGCTTCAGTGAAACGTGACAGCGTGAAAGCTGCTGGGGACGCTTCGGGATGCGTGAACAAAGAGTGTGACGCCATGAAAAAGCCTGATTTTTAGCAGGAAAATCGCTTTCTTAGGTTGTGGCTCTTTGATGCCATCAAGAGGGAATTGAAAACGGACTGAAGTTTTCCTAAAGTTTAACACAACTGGTGTTTTTGTGCTTGACAGGCGACTTGATGTCTTGACTCACGGTGTGGACAGATCCACGTTCTGTTTCTGTTCCCCAGAGGCTCCTCGCTTCTTTTTTCCTTCATCCTCCAGGACAAATCATCTCTTCTTTCTTTTTCTTCTCGCTCTGAGATAAGATCTCTCTCTCTCCCTCTCTCTCTCTCTCTCACTCTCTCTCTCCTTCACAGTTTAGATGGATTGCAAAGTTTCCCGAGCTATAAATCTATTAATATTCACTTTTGGAGACCGAAGACAATAAATCCAATCCATAAAAGCGCCACACACAGCGAACAGAGCACCTGCTCACACACCACACACACACACACCACATATTATATATATATATCACATACAATTGACGTGTGGTGTCACACACACCCCACACACAACAAATCAGGCAGTTGGTGAGTGTGTGAGTGCGTGCTGCATGTATATGTGCGTATGTGGATGTCGATCTTCATGTGTTATAATTAGACTGATAGGAGTCACTACAGCACACACACAACACACACACACACACACACACACACTCTGACGGGCTCTTTATCCAAACATAGACCATTTTTCACCGTCTCTGATTTGCAGTTTGGTTTTCCTGCATTGGAGATATTATATAAAACATTGTTCGCTTTTTCACATTTATTCTAGTTAATCCAGTTTTTCTCTCTAGCGGAGCTGGACCATCAGCTTTCGCTGCTTCTTGATGTCTTGATTCTTTTTTGTTTTGATCTTTTCACAGCGACCAGGAAATAAAAAGAAAGAATCTCTCTTCTGCATTGAAGTTTTTACTTGACTTGATTGTATGTTTTCAGAACTTAAAGCGGCGAGAACGTCAAAGTGACCTGAAGTTCATTCCGTTCTCCTATTGTGAGCCAGCGTCTGCCCGCCGGCGGCGTATCTTGGGTGATGTGGGCGTCAAGAAAAAAAGTCCAGGTAACTTTATGATAATTAACTGCGACGGCATCCAGTCTGAAACACAACCGTGTAAACTTTTGATCCCCTCAAACATTTGTTCCTCATCCGTTACGACGTGTCCTCAGTTTGTTTACAGGGACATAAATTTAAAAACCTCTGTGCATGGACGGAGGTGTCTGATATTGTAGGTGTTCCAGGTGCTATTTTTATCCACGAATTGAAGTGTAGCCTTATAATATAATTTTGTTTTCTAACTAGAGCGCCATAGCATGCAAAACAGCATTCACACCAAATTTGCTAGCTGTCTACATCATCTATGTCAGAGCCTCACGAACTTGAACAGCGTTCTTGAACAGGCAGTTGCCTCCGGTCTGAACGTACACTGAGTGATGATTAAGAACATGACAGCACAATCATCCATGTGGATGCAGGACTTGCTTAAAAAAAGTTTTCTTTAATTACTTGCATTTGACAGATACTCTTGTCCATAGTGACTTAAAATAAGTTCATAGGAATAAAAGCTAGATGTCATCAAAAGTCGGCGTGGTCGGTGCTACAGTACGAGTTCTCTTTTAGATGTCATTACGAGCTGGGGATGGGGTGTGGAGGGGTGTCCACCAACGTGGGGTCAGGATAGAGAAGAGCCATGACTTAGATGAGACACTACAGGGTCCGGATGTCAGCTGCTGCAACAGGCAATAAGTGTAGAGAAGGTGTGGGCAACACCAGACGGGCAGCAGCTTTCCGGACCAGCTGCAGAGGTCGGCTGCTGTAACGTTTTCCCGCTCAGGGTCACACCGCGGTTCCTTCCTGCCGCCACAGCCGGCGATGTGAATTCATGAATCTCCAAACAAGCAATATTTTATAGTATAGTATAGTATAGTATAGTAGTGCACCCGTGCTTTAATGTGTTTTGAAATTTTGAACCTACCTCTGACTTGATGTATTTGTTTAATTTCTCTGTGCTCTCTGTGATTTATTGCTAAGAATCTCAGTGCTATCACAGCGCCCCCACAGGGTCTTCAGAGATGACCTCCCACTTGACATCACAGTCAGTGTCTGAGAACTGTACCGTCGTCGAGGAGGTGGATGGTTTGCAATGCTGCCGAAACAAATCAATAGTGCAATCACACTGGCTGTTGTTGCAGTGTAAACATTTCTTTATGAGGCTGCGGTGAGAAAAAGGCCATTTAGTGAGAGTCCTCTCAGGGAGGCAGCTGGTCTCAAACAGCAAACCCACCATTGACTTCCACAACAAGCCAAAATACACTAATATAGTCCGATCTGATACGACTGCAACACTGCAGTGACTAGCTGATGTGCGCCATTATATCTGCTGCTAAACTATAACTGCTCGACTCTTTATGACTTGTGTTTGAATTGCTCTTTCATTTTGTATCTGTGTCAGTGTGTGTGTGTGTGTGTGTGTGTGTGTGTGTGTGTGTCAGAGAGAGAGAGAGAGAGAGAGAGAGAGAGAGGGTGATTTGGGATGTTGTGTTCCTGAAAACTGTGTGTGCTTATCTGAAACACCACATGGCCTTTCTCTCCCCTCACTCACTGTCAAAGCTGCCATGGCCGAGGGGGGGGGGGGGAGATAGAGAGAGAAAGAGAGAGAGACACTGAAACAGAGAGAGATATACAGACACACACACACACACAGAGATAGAGACACGCGCGCACACACACACACACACAGAGATAGAGACACGCGCGCACACACACACACACACACACACACACAGAGATAGAGACAGATACAAACAAAATTCAAATGCATATACTGTGTATAAAAACACCATTCTTCCAAAAGATATTCCCTCATTTGGTGTTTTCATGATGGAGAGCTCTGTCTAACATGCTGATCTGGTGACTGCGAAGGCAAAGCTCATAATTCACATCACACACACACACACACACACACACACACACACACACACACACACACACACACACACAGAATGCTTGTGCGTAGGAACACGGTAGTTCATCGGTTCACAGACTGTAGTTCCAAAGGAAAAGGCTGTTTGATGGCAAGAAAACACACTGAGAATTTTCAAAATAAAGCGTACACTTAAACCGACGGTAGCTTTTTTTCTGTGGGCATTTCTCTTTTTTCTAAATCACGTTTTCGCAGATGACCCCGTCCACAGCCGCTTCTCCAAACTGGGAGATGCAGGTTTAAGGACAAATTCATACATTGGCCAAACGTTAACCGCAGACGTGGCAGCAGAGAATTAAATTGTCAGAGTCGTTTGTGACCGAGGAAGTTGGAAATCACCAACGTGTTGCTCTTCCAATAAGAAGAAAACACGGTAGAGCCGAGGAAAGCTGTTTAGCAGGTAAAAACTGAAAAGGGTTGTCAGCACAAATAAAGCGAAAGTGTCAAAAAAACAAAGCTGATCACATGCTCACAGAGAAATGAAAAGGTCAGGAGTAAGAAAAGCAATAGAATTCAGGGGGAAAAGGTCAAAATTATTCAGACACCAAAGAAAAGAAAGAAAAGCAGGAAATGGGTAACCAATGAAATCCCGGAGGATGAAGTGATGCTATGTATGAGTGTGTATGTGTGTAAGCATGTTTCCTGCCTTAATGAGACTGTGGCTCAGTGGAGTGAGGAGGGCGTCGAGGCCGCCTCCTCCACCAATCTCTACTTATTAAACAGAGAGAGATAGAAAGGGTGAAGGAGAGGGGAGGCAGAGAAACAGGAGGCAGAGGGAAGGAGTGGGAAGGAGTGGGAAGGAGTGGGAGGAAACCTGGGAGGAAGAGAGGAGGAGATAAGGGTAAAGGGTAAGGAAGCAGTAGAGAGGGGAGGGGAAAGCAGGGAGGGTGGTGAGGAAAGACAGAGACATTAAAAAGAGAAGAAGTGCTGGAAAAGAGGTCCAGAGGTAAAGAGAGAGGGATTTGGTGTCACTCATTTTCACACTTTTTTAAGCTCTTCTTCTCCTACTGAATAAACAGTTTTGGGGGAGGGGGGGAGGGGGGGTGAGTAGAGCGAGCGGGAGGCAACAACTGAGCCTCTCGCCGTTCCTCGACTTTCGTGCAATGACTGATGACTGATGAGCGACAAAACCAAATGTCATTTCAGTTTAGCAACAAGGTTAAAACCATTTTCCTTACACCCACTTAGTATTCGCTCAGACATCTGCTCCTAAAAGTCAAGACTTTCACTGTTTAATGGAGCTTTATCTAAAAAGTCTGAACTAATTATTCTTCTTTTTGCTTAGAATCAGCTCTCTATATATATATACATATATATATAATATAATATAATGCATATCCTAAATAAACAAGACTAGGTCAAAACATAGTTTATGGTTGGACTGTATTTACATTCTGCCTAGTGTCAGCAGGTCTCAGCCCATTATCTGTTTGCTTCTCTCCTCCTCTCTGTGCTCACACATAAAGAATGAATAATATAATATAATAATAATAATAAAGCTGTTCTTATATACATGTTTCTTTCTGTTTCTGTTTTCAGACAGTGCAACATGTATGAAACAGTGACTGAAATGTGGCCCATTAAGACTACATGTGTCTCAAGCTCAACCAGACAACACTGGCGACTCTCTTTTATGGAAAGTAGCTAAAGTTTGTCTAAAATAAAAAAAAGTTTTGCTGTTTTGTTTGTTTGTTTTTGTCAGTAAAGGCGTCTAAAAAGTCGGGAAATCCAGCAGCCAAATCATTTTGAAAGAGCAACAACCAATGAGGAAACTCTATCACTCAGTCAGTCAGTCATACACATTGGTGTTCATCGGTCTGGCCACCACTTGTGCAGTCCAACTGAAAGATAATAAACAGGCTACTTCATGATGATGACGTTCAAATTCAGAGGCAGCATCATTTACATCTAATCAGTCATTGGTTGCATCAGTAAAGGTGATAAAGGTTTTTAAAGACTCTTGTTGTTCATCTGTTTTTCCACCATGTGTGGGGGGGTTCAGACCACAAACCCCCCAACAAACATATTTACAACCAGAAAAGTACATTTTCCATTTGGTAACAGAGAAGTTAAAGTCTCTGAGCCACTGTCTCATTAATATTCAGCAAGAACGAAACGTCTCTGGGACAAACACTGGATTGTTTGCTTTTTCAAATATTGTATGGAAAATAAATAAATAAATAAATAAATAAAAAACCTAAATGATGTGTGAAATATTGACCATGGAAGGAACAGCATCCTTCCTTTTTTTATAACTTGTGGCGTATAATTTACCAGTGCGGGCAGATGAAGATGGAAGAAGACAGGAAGAGGGGGAGAGTGGACTGGGAGAAGAAGTGAGGGTGAGCTATAAACTAAAGATCACTTTCATCAAAAAAAAAATAAATAAATAAAAAAAACAGGACTTACAACCTCATAAAAGACAAGCCACATTAAATCATGCTCATTCATCCTTTCCCCACTCCGAGTCAAACAACTTTTCCATCTGATTTTATTCCCTTTATCCTTTTCTTTCTTTCTTCTTTCAACATTTCTCACAATCCAAACTCACCACAGAAGAAAAAAAAAAAAAAAAAAAGACTAAAAAGTCCATCCAGTCTTTCATAAAAAAAACATTTTTTAGCAACAGTTCATTCCTACTGTTTCTTTCAACTCTCCATCCACCCCCTCTCTCTCTCTCTCTCTCTCATCATTCAGCTCTATCTCTGTCATTTTCATCCGTCCGTTCTCTCCCCCGCTCTCTTCCTCTTCTTTCTCCAGTGTTTTTTATTAGAGGAGAGGATATGAGTCGGTGGTCATTTCTTGATTGCTCCAGCACATGTGAGTGGTCTATAAATCTATCATCATGTCTCTCTCTCTTTCTCTCTCTGCACACACACAAGAATTTGGACTCTCCCCCAGAGGTAACCACATATACCCAAAGGGGGAAATCAAGATGGAGGTTTGTGGTTGAAGGGTCCAACGGCAGGAGAGTAGTTGGACTCACCGCTGGTCCTGAAGGACTACAGTACTGGGCTTTGGAAAGAGTATTGGTTTTCACAATAAGAGTGAGGAGGGCACACCTGTCCATCAAAGCAGGACCCGTGTGTGTGTGTGTGTGTGTGTGTGTGTGTGTGTGTGATGAGCAGTACAAACTGTATCGCGCACACACGCCAATGGGAATGAGGCATTTAGAGGCTGGTAATTTCAACAAGAAGATGAGGTTCATATCCTCGGATGCTTTTGCGGTGATTTATCTGTTAGCGAGACAGTCTGCGAGACGCACAGCTGTTCCCCCGGAAAATAAACTTGTTCTGAAATGACAGCCCACCCACATTACCACACAGCATTTTTAGAAAAGTCACAGAAATACGTAAATTTGTTTGAAATGCTAGAAGATATCTTGTAATCGTTTTCGCAGTGACTGATGTTTGTGTCATAGCCTCCAGCATTAAATAAAAAAACATTTAGAAGAACTAGTTCATGGAAAAAATATTGTTTGAAGAAAGTTTGTGTTGAACGAGAAGGAGGATTGTGAAAGTTGTATATGTTCACAAGGAGTCGGCTCATTTCTTTTTTTTTTTAGAAAGGTTCACCTTTTGATGCTATGGATGTGCAGACTGTCAGGTGTCGCACTTCAAAGACCAGAGAAACTCAGATTACAACACACACAGAGGGGGGCGGGGCTTCGTTCTCTGCTCACGACCCCATTACTTAACTATATCTTTACAAAGAAAATAGCTGCTTTTTTCCCCTAAATCACTTCTTTAATCAGTAGTTCTTTAAGTTTCCTGGTATACAAGAACATGTTGAGGCGATAAAACAACATCATGCCACTGTTTTATAATTTGCTCCTGACAGATGGTCACTGCTCACACAGGCACAAGAACATGAACATTAACATCCCTAATTTTATGTATTTATTGGTTAAGATTTCACTGAGAATTTCAAGCTAACACCCGAAGCTAACTAATACTGTACTCTGAGGCAACATATCAGGACAATGTCTATTATATCTTAATATATATATATATATATATGCACACAGTAAAGGGGAGAATAGTTGAGGGAGGCTGGACGATTAGAGCATCCAAAACAAAAACAGGACCAGGCAACAGTGGTAACAGAAGAGTGGCTGGCATTGATCAACAACACACTTTATTCAAAACATATTATGGTAATTGTGTGCAAAGTCTCCAAAAAGCACATCCTTAAAAAAAAAGGAATCTGTGCAGGTGCTTGTGAGTAATTATCTGCACTGACAGATGGAAACACAGCTGCACTCTTCCTGTCACCTTCTTCAGGTAAAAGTCACCTTTACCTTCTGTACATAAAATAAGCAAGGTGTGCAGACGTTTCTAATCTTTTAATTGTGCGTAAAGTGCCGATAAAATATCACCCGAAAAGCAGCTTTAAACCAAACCCAAGACTCACAACAAGTAGGTTTTTTTAAAGCCAAAACTGAGGCACTTCAGTACTGACTTCTCCTTTCAGCTTTTCACCTGAGGAAAGTTGTAAAGACGGCGTCGACTACGTTCTGATAGTGTTTAATTCCTGTCAGAGTGAGTGACTGAACCTCTCCAAGAAAAGGAACATTTGAAGAGGTGTTTTTTCAAACGGTTATTTTCATATCAGGGATGATAGTCTCTTCAGTAATCAGTAGGTTTATAATGGGACAAGTGAACTCCGTTACAGCAGATATGAGAAGCCGCAGCGGCGTGATGAAGCTCTTTCTCTCTACCTGTGTGTGCTGTTGTGATTGCCAGAGTCCAGAGACGCAGTGTGGTGTAAAGCCGCCGCTTCAAACCGCACTTAATCACACACTGCAGCACCGGGTAAATATCTAATCACACGCACCGGGCTGCATGAATGCTGATGCGCACGCTAATGTGTTTATCATGCACACACACCGACTTCTCAAACTGCACACTTATGAATGGATAAGCAAACACACACACACACACACACACACACACACACACAAAAAACACATGTCTTTCAGATATGGAGGAGAAATTCCATCTTTTTCCACTTTGTGTAATGGTCAGACCAGGCAGCACACACACATGCACACATCACTGTTTGTGATCTATCTCAATGCCACGCCTCAACAGATTCAATCATAAGGGAGCTTTTGTTTTTTCTTTTTCCTATCTGTCGTTTTATTTTCCTTTTCTCTCTCTCTCTCTCTCTCTCTCTCACACACACACACACACACAAACACACACACTGTCTCTCTCTTTCGTTTCTCGGTTGGAGCCAAATAACTTTAGTCCGAATGTTCCCACAGCTCTCACTATGGAGCTAAACACTGACATGCAACAGGACCACACACACACACACACACACACACACACACACACACACAAACACACTCAGAGTGAAAGAGAGAAGAGAGAGTTACAGAGTCTGAGCTGTTGTTGATATCATGTGTGTGTATATACATTACATTGTGTGTGTGTGTGTGTGTGTGTGTGTGTGTGTGTGTGTGTGTGTGTGTGTGTGTGTGTGTGTGTGTGCAGTGGGGCAGGTGACAGCAGGGAGTGAGTTACAACCACTGTTCGCTCTGTGTCCGGCCCTCAGGATTTATTACACACTCGAGCTGCACATTAAATACAGACACACACACACACACACACGGTTTATATAACTATGTTTGTGTGGACCTTTGATTAACTACTCTTGTTTTCTAAAACTTAATGTCTAACCCTCACCACAGTTTTAAATGTGCCCCCACTGAGCTAAACCTAATCCTCAGTTTATCTGTCGAGTAAATCCTCACATTGTTTGTAGGAACATTTTTGTCATCACCTTTTGATAAAATACCCATTCCCTCCCTATTTATTCCAAACAAACCAGAAGCATTAGATAGATCGGGTCCTGTGTGCCGAAAGGAGTCTCCATATTAAAGTCAGTGGGTGTGCCAAGACTTAGCACAAGCAAAATGTTTGTTTTTCTGAAGCTGGAATGTGCTCGGCCCCGTTTCATAAATATGTTCTCACACCTGTCGCGAAGCAAAACGAGATGATAGAGAAATGCAGCAAGTGGAGGCGCTGGCACTGAGAGTGGATGTCTGCAGGAATACTCATCAGTTACATAATAATACTGTATACTGTAAAGACAACATAGTTTTTCTGCCACTTGAGAGCAGCACGACACAAACTGTTAACGCAAACATTGATGTGTTGTGATAGCAAATGTGCTAATTAGCATTTTTACACATCCAGCAGACAGGGAGGAACATTAGCGTTCGTTAGCAGCTGCGCAAAGGTTCACTCTCCTTTTAGCTCTGTTTTGTGCGGCTCCACCTCCTCCTCCTCTGGGGATATATGGGACTCTAATGCAGTGAATTGCTCCATTTAACCTTAACTTTGTCGTTCAGCTAGCGTACTGAGCTTTTTATTGCTGAGAACAGCTGCGTCCCTGCAGGCACGCAGCCGTTAGATGCTGATATTTGGTTGAAAGTAGGTTGTGACGTGGCATGACACAGAACATTGACGACCGCTGACGCTATAATATTTTGTTGGTTTTTAAGTTGTTTTGTTAAGTAACCGAAATCCAACGTCTTCCATATGCCGATGACATATAAAACAGTGTTTCTCCCACTTAACTAACACACATTAGACCTCGGACCCCCGTCTCATAAGATTTGATGTCAGTATCCCACATTTGATAAGATATTTGCCTTTAGATGTTTTATTACAGACAGTGTGTCAAACCCGTGACCAAGATAGTCTACACAATACAATCTATCATTCTGTTACTTATGGATGAAATCATTTTTGCTGAGGACCGTCAGGAACCTCCTCAAGGACCCCTGGAGGTCCCCAGACCCCACTTTGAGAACCACTGATGTAAAATCTCAACACTTGGGGGAACACGATGGATTTTAACATCGACCCGATTTTCATTTCCAACCAAAATTTAACATCTTCCAACCCAACGTCTTTCTGACATTAAAGATCCACAATATACTGATTCATCACATCGCATCACAACCGTTTGTTTTCTGAATCTTTCCTCTTCAGTTGATGAACACAACAGACAACAGTTGAACACCTCCTGCATTGACTCTTTTATTATGAGGTAGGAGCCACGTCTGCATCTGCAATCTGCACGGTAGCTAACTTTAACTTTCTGTGGTTAGAACAGACGCTTGAGCAGGTGAATACGACCCTCTTGGCTTTCCATACTAATTTGCCCTCGACGCCACACACGACCATATTTCACAGTCACTCAAACTTGCCACTAAATATCACCACAGCTAATGTGCTAAATGGGTAAAAGTAGCATGGCTGTATTTTTTATTTTTTTTTGCCTGAGTTATCTGGTGCAGAAGCTAAACTCGACAGTCGCTGTCACATCCCTCCTCCTGTTATTTCTGCTCTTCTTTGCCTCCCTACTTCTTTTCATGACAGTTAATTGAGGAATAGACACAATTCACAGCCTCCGGGCACAAACCATACAGGTGGGACCCTGGAATATGGCGGCGGATTGACTAATTAAAAAAAGAAAATCCCATTTACGCATTGACTTTTCATATCCCAAGACCGGTTTGATACGCTTGATTCAATACCAAATTCTAAAATCTCACCTGAGGCAGCGAATATTGCCAAGCGTCTGAGTCTAAGAGTCTAAATCCATCTGTTAGTGCGAGAAGCTGAGCCTGCTGCTGTCTGGCTGAGCAGAGCAGGTTGCACCGCAGAGTTAGGCAGATGTTAAAACTAAATGAAGATGTCCTATCTCATTTCCTCCTGCTCCTCAGCTCGGATCACTGTGTAGTCGCTGCTCCCTCCTCCCCCTCCTCCCCCTCCTCCTCCTCCTCTCTTCGGTTATGTCCAATTCTTTTTCTTCCTCTTCCTCAGTATAAACTCTGCCGTGCACGACTGACTTTTATACGACAGTACCATTTTCCACTGGGGCTAAAGAACACGCTAAGCAGTTAAAGTGTCAGGGAACATCAGTCTAACTTTGCGGTGGCTCCGGCAAAACAAACACACACACACACACACACACCGCTGCTTCTCTGTATTCACACTTTGCATTTTTCAACAAGCGACGACTTCATCCATCAACCCAACACTGTGCCGTTTCCAGCAGATGTTTGATATGCGGCTGGCGAGGGATTATTTCACTCTGAATGCATTTTGGATTTTTCAGTGAGGACAAAACAACCATGGCGACTAAATGAGTGAAGTCAATGACACTTTCACTGGATGAGAGAGCCCAACTTTTTCAGCGATGCTCCTCCACAAGTAAAAAGTGCGTCCGAGAGACCGCGCCGCTCCGGTTCAGGTTTGAAGAGTGTGATTTGAGACTCACTACACTTTGAGCATCTTTAAGCCACCACACCTTCCACATGAGTCAAATCCCAGCCTGAAGCCTTCAGACAGGATCTTATTGGCTGCTCCGAGGTCTAGATTAAAAACAATATTTTTTGTTGGCTCCTTCCAGAAAATCGAGAGGTTTTTATGGGCTGTCTGGGTGAAAAACAGCGAGTCTAAGTGAAATAAAAAACGAGTGTAGATGAAAGAAAACAAGTAATCAGCATGGTCTTTACCATCTGGGCTCCTGGACGCTGGATCCATTTTTTTTTCCAAAGAGCTTTGGCAGTTTACGCTTGAAAAATCTTTCTTTTTTTCTAATTTTTTACCAAATCTCTCCCTGTTTTACTTGTTGTATTGGCCTTATACGCAGCTCTGGACAGCCATGTGCCTCCTCTGACACACCCGGAGTCACCAGAAGTTCACACTATGAAACCTTACACACAAATGTTCCCGTGCACATATCGGGGGCGGTATATCAGGATGGGGAAGTCTGGCAGAGAAACGAACTTTGCAGCATTTCCTGACGCGATCTCAACCTTAAAGTTGCTATAATCAGTAATGTGATTATTTGAATGAATGACATGTCCTGTGTTTGACAGTCAACAGGCCCAGACAGGTAGCAACCGAGTTAGGTAGAGACAATATCAGGGAACTAACTGTTGCGCTGATTAAAAGAAGAGTGACTGTTGGACATAAATGAATCAGGTATATAAACACAAAAAGACTCACAAGTGATGCTAATGTTGTTGGACGTTTGCTGAATATGTAAACAATACGAGCTCGACGCACTGCAGCGTGAGAAAACACATGCAAATAAACAAAACACGAGCACGTTCAGAAAACATCTTCATCAGCTGCAAACAGCACAGACAACAAAGGAAGTGTTTCCAGTGTGTTGGAAAATTAGCTCAATTTTGACATCGTGATCGTGTGATTCAGATGTTATTGCAGATATCTGCCTCGACCTTTTTGCTTATTATGAATCTGCCAGTTCAAATAATCAGATGAGAAGAAAAACGTAGATTTTTCCAGCACCACTGATGAGCAGCCGACTTCAGTAACTTCAAAAGTCCCAAAGCAAAATTTAAAATTCAGAAGGGGTTACCTCATGATAGGAAGCAAAGGTTATTAAGACCTTTTTGACCAACCACTTTAAAAAGAGCCATTAGTGCATCCATTTGTGGCTCGAGCAGACTCGTCGGGAGCCGGTTCCCTGCCCTCACAGTGTTACACAACCCTTGTTGAACTTCTAAACGGCACCGACGCTAATTTTACATGACTTTAAGCTGTCTTTCAACTTCTGAAATCTGATTAATCACACACACACCGATGATCGTTTAAGTAAAACACTTGCAATTAGCCCGCGTGACATTTTGTTTCTGTGTTTAGAGGATGCATCCACCAACACGCATGAGTGTGTGTGTGTGTGTTGGGTGTTAAATGAACCCTCTGGGTGTGCTTCGGCGTAGGTAACACTCCATTACTTGTCCATTTCCTCTGCATGGCTAGTCTGAGCATTTTACTCACAGCATAATGCACTAATTACTGCTGTAAACACACACAAAGACAAACACACAGAACCATTTACTTTGCTAATTTCACTGAGCCGCCGTCCTCCCGTCCTGCTCCTTCTGCTCCCCGTTTGATTACATTCAAGTGATCACTCCTGTCTTCACTGCGTAAGGACCCGTAATTTGTTTGTTCCCTCCACGACAAAAGGATGACCAGATTCAAACCGGGCTCACATCAGAGTGTGTGGCGGAGGCGGAGGAGGAGGAGGCGGAGGAGGAGAGGGAGGTGGAGGGAGGTGGAGGGAGGGGACGATTTCATCTTCATCGCTGAATAGATGTGATTACATCTGTGGGTGGAGCGGTGGGGCGGAGGAGGGGAGAAGGCAGGAGGTGAAAGAAGAGGTGGACAGATAATGACAAGCAGCACGATGGAGGTAGAGCAGAGCAGATGAGGTCTCTTGCCTCTTTTTGTTCTTCATTCGGGTCACTGCTCTGATTACTGAAGACGTTTCCTTATTATTTAAGCAGACAGATAAGGAACATTAGACACAACGGCTCAGTCGCGTGGTCCGGCTTCGTAGAGCTCAATGTGATTAAATTCTGACCGTGGCGAGCCACCGAGAGAGTTCTGCTTCTGTGGTTCTGTGGATTAAAAAACACTGAAACTACAATGTTCCGGTGAGAAAGTCAGAGCGTTTCTGAGGGAAACTCGTCATTTCAGCCTTGTCTTTAGTTCATGGCTCGTTGAGACGTGTCCTGTGTCGTAGTCCAGAGCTTCATCCTAAGGAGGACGCGGGTGGCGAAGGCGCGGCCTCTGTAGCCGTCGTAGACCGTGATGGCCGAATCGAAATGAGACTGAGATTCCCGCTTTGCGTATGCCCGCCCTTACCGCTGCATCACAAAGCGCCGCTCCTGTTGCCTAGCAACTTTGACAATATGTAATTTTCTTTTACCAAAATGTGGTTTTAAGGCCCTTAGTTTTTTTTTTTTTTTTTTACAGTTGTATCATTAGCTGTATATTTAAAAGTGTAATCCTCAGGCTGTTTGCTGCCCTATTATTTTCTTTACTGGCTCGCTATGAATCTTGGGATAGGTTGGTTCCACGAAAGGGATCCACCTGTTGGAGCTTTCATTGCCCAGGAAAAGAAAGCCGCCTTCGATGGAGCCTTTGAAATGAGACAGCCTGGTCGCGCCGCTGTGACGCAGTCGGCCTTTAAATGCAGCGTCCGATAGACACAGACCCTGAACCGGGACTCAGCTTTACTCCGGACAGGCTGCTCCGCTGTCAGTTTATCACAGAGATGGCAGAGGTGGTGCAAATTTCGACGAAGACACATCCGACCAATTTGTAAATGTTTGAACACAAGTAAATAAATTTGTGCTTTATGAATCTGCTTTAATAAACACATAGAGACACCAGAGCAGAACGGAGGGAGGGAAATAAGTGAAAGAACCTGAGGTCACCA
Organism: Seriola dumerili; assembly: GCF_002260705.1. Classification (NCBI taxonomy): domain Eukaryota; kingdom Metazoa; phylum Chordata; class Actinopteri; order Carangiformes; family Carangidae; genus Seriola; species Seriola dumerili. Next base: position 393,010 of record NW_019175495.1, read on the forward strand.
AAACTTCATGACAAACCACTGGATAATTGTTGAGATATTTCACTATGGACTAAAGTGGCGCAACCGACCAACACTGCCATCCACAGAGCCACACTGCTTCCATGGCTAATAAATGAAGCATAGAGAGCCGGTGATGGCGGCTAAATCTTCAACATGATGGGCTCATTTGTTTAGTTATTTACCTAATGTCCCAAAATCAATGCAGTAATGATTTATTCATGTCAAAACGCCACACGTAGCACCTTTTATAAAAAGCGCCTGAGAAGAGAAAGTGTTGGGGAACAAAAGGTGACACGAAATAAAAGGAAATCTGGAGATTAATTTTGCGGAGCATCGACAGGTAGTAAATGAGGAAAAAGGAGCGGGCACCTCGGTGGATAAATGGAGGGTGAATGAGAAGAGAAAAAAAATGGGGAAAACAGATGTTAGAGTGAGAGTGGGAGAGAGGACGGCTCACACATACAGTATGTTTACTCAGCCTGTTTCAGTTACATGGAATTAATATAGAATCTGCCAAGGTAATAACCAATTCATCCCCACTACTCAGGGACACATGGGCCTTTCACAGTGGTCCTGAATACAATCAACAAGGACACACACGCACACACACACACACACACACACACACACACCTCAGCAGCTTTATCAGAGTTCAGCCACAGAAAGCCTTTTCACTGCTTCTGCTAAACTCGAACGAAGGCCACGGATAAACAGGAGTGAGACCTCTCTGTGTTATTATATCCACATACACACTATTTTAAAACTGTGGTGGCCTCGGTTTTGGTTCCATTTGATGTGATTTGTTGGTCCCGTATCCTCACATCCCACACACACACACACACACACACACACACACACACACCTGCTTCCCACTAAAAAAAAATAAAAAAAAATAAAAAAACACAAACAAAGCGAATGCTACCGAGTCATATGGTGGCACAACAAATCGAAAAATGTAATGACATTCAGCCAGCGGGCCGCCATCCTCGCACACCTTATCCTGTCTGACCTGTGTGTGTGGAAATGAATGAATATCACACTGCAGGTCAAACATAAAACAGAATAAGCTACAAGGAACGCTCCTCCCCCCGCGGCTCTGCAAGCACATTCACCATACATATTCAAAAGCACGATGGGAGACCCGACATGGACCTCAGCGTGACTCAGCACACACACACATTGCCGACTCTTTAAAACTATGCTAATTTGAGTATGTGCACATGCATGCCGGCTTTGTGGTGGTATTTCATGGGGTTTGTCGTTTGCTGTGTGGAACGGGAGCTAAATGTATCTGCTGTGTGTTTTTCCTCCAGTAGACAATAATAAGTGCACGCTGTATGTAAATACAAAGGTGGACGATGTGATGCAGGCATCCTTAAAAATACAAATCCACATACAAATACCGGTTCAGTGCAGCTGACATGTTCAGTTCAGGGTCGTGTATTGAGTTTGTCATCCTCAGGTCAGATTTCAGCACCATAATCCCCCACAGACTGGCTGCTAAACTGACAGACCTGGGACTTAACACCACCCCCCCCCTTTCCGTCTGGACTTCCTGTCTGCCAGAACTCAGGTGATCAAAGTTACACCTCCAAGGTTGTTTACTCAGCCCCTTGTGCACGCATGGCTGTGAGCTGCTGTGAATTTGGAAGAGATGAGGGAGCTGTCACCGTGGTGCACGGCCAACCACCTTTCACTTAACACAAGCAAAAACGAAGGAGCTGGCTGTGGGTTTTGGGCAGAGGCAGCAGAAGAGCTACACACACCTGAGAATCAATGGGGCGCATGTGGAAACGATGCGCACCTTCTCCACCACCATGGTCCACGTAAACAGACTTCTTGGCAAGAAAGAGCCTCAACACCTTCTACTCTGGTGCTGTGGAAAGCTTCCAGAAGTATTGTGCATACCTGAATACAGGCATAGACAGGTATAGAAAACCAGATGCCCCCCCCCCCCCCCCCCCAATGAAATCAAGAGAAAGAGCTCCTTTGTTTGTTGCATTTGGTTGAACAACAAGAAAAAGTTAAAAACAAAACATGTTATAAAAGGTATGGATAGTGAAGAACGACCATTTTGCTTTTCTAGCATGAAGTACATGCAGTCATAAACTTTGGGTGATGAAACGATGATGACAGACGATGAAATTTACCCCATGTGAACCACCGTGGCCTCCACACAGATGCAGCAAGCATGAACTGAGCATAACAATCACCATCTGATAAGGAAGTCTGACAGAGAGTGGGCGTATCATTCGATCTACAGACGCCACCCTGCAAGACTTATACACCAGAACGTCTAAAGCTAAAGCTAGCAGGATTATGAAGGATCCACACTACCCCATATAAGCAAACACCCATTCAATAAACTCAAGACCTTCAGGATGGGGAACTCTGTCACCTGATCTTTTGCACAGCCTTGCACATTGCATACTGCACTTCTGTAAACATGTATTCATAGTGTTTCCATCTTTGAGTGAGTCCACTGAGCTCATTGAATCCTGCTCAAGTTCACACTCATTCAGGGGATATTCATATATAGCTCATGGTCACCTGTGTATTAAAGTAAAGATTTCATGATGAGGGTCTGATCATTATTTCACCATAACTTTGTGTGACCTCTCAACAGAGCAATATATGAAAACACATCAGAGTTTTGAGGTAATCTAAAAGGATTTTCAATAGATCAACAGTTTTTTTTGTCTTTTTTTTTTTTGTCTTTTTCTAACTTTCCAAAGGGCAGATAAACAGTGCAGATTTGCTTTCCTTAAGCTCCACCCTAATTCAATTCCCTTATTCAAACAAGTGCACACACACAACCTGGTGAGATGTTTGAGTTTCAACAGCTTATTAAGTTTTCTGCTTAGACACAAAACAGCAAGACAGAAGGGCCTGGGAAGTAAAGGCTGCATTCAGAAGAGTGTGTTATATTTACAAGTCGGTTTAGACCACTAGGTTAGGGCAAATAATAGATTTATATTAAAAATCAATGTTAATCATCTCTTTTGATATGATGGGTATGATGCAGTTCGTGTCAGTGACTTGTTCAGCTTCTATGATTTATGCCATTTAAAATATGGATTATGATTGCCACGCACAGTCACTGCAGATGACGACTGTCACCCATGGAGATGCACACCATGTTATTCCCATCCCATCCTGCAAACTGACCTCTGACCAGCACATCAGACAGAAGCCTTATCAACTCTGCTCTAACAGCCCGCCCCGGACTCCAAACCACCTCAGCCACTGTCAAACATCCGGCATAGCTTTAGCCAACCAATGCTAACAAATCAACACAAAGCTAGCTTACACGTTTGTGTCCATCAGCATATGAAAGCGCAACAACTCATTCAACATCAATGGCACAGCGGCCAAAATATAAAAATTAAAACCTGTACTCACCCAGTAGGAGTTCAACCGCCGAACATCCGGTCAGCAAAGTCATTAACAACACCGCTGCTGAAGTCCAAAGTCCCGGCTCCGCTGTTCTCCATTGGGAGTAATAGCAAATCCAGCTAACGTCAGTCTCCGGACGTACGTCGACACTGCTAGCATTGGATGAACTTGAAGAGTAAAAAAATCTTCCAATTTCGATTCCAATTTCGCCAGTCCAACTGTAAACTTATTATTTTCTGTCATACTCTTCCTCTCCTGAGCGCCGCGTGTTTTGTTTGTGCTTACCGAACATTATGCTGCTAGCTTAACAGCCCCTTTACTGAAGAACCCTCGCTTTTTTTTTCTTTTTCTTTTTTTTTTCTTGATTAACAGTAAGTATACAGGAAGACCGTATACAAAACAAACAACAAAAGTAACAGTGACTATACAGGGATACAGTAAAGAAAATAAATAAAAGAAGCGCCAGGGGTAAATTGACATACATTACATAATAATAACATACATCCATTATATGTTTTAATTGCCTTTTTGTTCAAAGAAAAATAAATGAGTTCTATATGTCTTTCACTTTCCTTCAAGAAAGCAATGAAAGATGGTTTTTGGTTCGTGAATTTACTTTTGTGGATGAAACATTTTGCCAATATTATTTATACATTTATTGTATATTTATTGTATTATTGTATTTAGCTTTTAATGACGTTCTCTCACGCAAGAAATAAGGAGCAAGCTCATTGGTCAAATTAGGATTTCCCAGCAAGCCCTGCTTCGTAATTTTTGAGAAGAAAGTAACCAAATTAAAAAAGAGATGGATAAACATAATATATATATTTTTTTTTTTTTACAAAACATGCGTTTTGTAACATTTCAATAACGCCAATAAAAATATAAAAGACTTCGACTCAATTGTTTTTATAATTTTATTGCCACCGGAGTAAGCTAGTAAGTAAACCGGAAATTAGCACAACTAGCACTTCCGGCTCCCGTCGACATTCTTACGTTTTATGCTACAAAATAAAATACATCAGTAAATAACGAAGTCCTCATATTTTTAAACTTGTATGTCTATTAAATTAATTAAATGAGACTACACAGGTTGTCGGGGACATTAAAACGTCATCACGCCGAACACGAAAGCAGATATACTCATTAGTCCACATTTACATCCCGTTTCCGTTTATACTCGCGCTTTTGTAAACTATCACTAGATTTGTAAGAGAAAGTCTTTTGCGGAAGAGGAAAAGGCTAAATTAAAGAAAGTTGGAGGTTTAGTGGTGGTGAACATTAGCTTTTTACTTCTGGTGATTGTATTTAGGCTTCAAAAATCATATTAGTTGTGTTCATTTGTGAAGATTATACTGCTGTACAAAATGTATAAGTATAATAAAGTTTTGTATTTCACAGAGTTTATTTTCTGCTGCAATCCAAAGCCAATGTAAAATCCCATTGGCTTTTTGTAGAGGGAACCAGGGTGATGCTAACATTCAGGTTGGCCTAGAAAAATACATCATCCCAACATCTGTTATCACCCATGGTCTTTGCACACTAAATTCCTTTTCTAAACAGTAAACAATCCTTATCGCTATAAATATGAATGTACTGACCATAAATATCCCAGTAAAAAAGGAGGAAAATATCATAAAAGCACAGTTTCCCCCCAGCTGTAGTGGCTTGGTTTGTCTAAAGTTATGTCTAACACTTTGAATTAAGAAAACTGTGTCAATATGCAGAAGTTGAATTAACTGTAAAGGTTAATGGTCAATGTATTAAAACGTTTCAGTAGTAAAATACCTTAGTATCATTTTAATAACTTCCCTCTAAAATTTCTAACACCTGCAAAACCATCCCAGATGTTTTAATGGAGGGTTTTTGATTCTTTCAGTCACAGGTCAAACACTGACTGCTTTTATATTTTTGCAAGAAGATGTGGTCAGATTCACAGTAATACTAATATCTGGCTCCAAAACACTCACGCACGTTGCACTGTATTCATAATAATTTACATTACGGTGGAGCTGCACACAATGAAATGCACACTGAGCAAAACACACTCATATTCCTGAAGGAAATGGAGCTGCAATTTGATTGACATGAAGGAAAATGATTTGCACAAGCCTTCACTTTAGGCTTACATGACACCACTTAGTGCACTTTTTCCTGTGGGATTGCTGTCGTTAAAGGGCACAAATACATGTACGCTCACACACTCGGCTCGCGGCGTTTACTGCCTGTGAAGCGGAGCAATCTCGGTGCCATGTTTCTAAAAACACACAGAAGACATGCAATCACAGCACTGGAGAACGCTTGAGACGCTTTGGCAATCAGGTGACTGTTGTGTTTAATCTGTCGTCCGGTCGTCGCTCTGTGGTGTAATCTGAATGTGCACACATGCTTTCTGCACATTGGAATGCAAACAACATTCACAGGAAAAGGCCAGAGGTGTGTTTGGCCTCTGACAAACCTTAACTAGTAATCGAATCTGAGTGTCGGTGTGACCAAAGTCTACTTGACACCCCACCCTCTTCTCCTCCCTCCATCTCTCCCTCCGATCCATCTGATGACTCAGGCAATCTGTGTGTCGTGTAAAATTAAGTGGATCTGAAGACGCAGAGAGAGAGAGAGAGAGAGAGAGAGAGAGAGAGAGATGAAAGTGTGGTGAGAATTATAAGTGCTGAAGTAGGTGTGTGCGTGTGTGTGTGTGTGTGTGTGTGCTGGTGGCGTTGCCTGGTGGTTAGGGCGATGACACACTGTCAAAGTGACAAGGTTCTTCTGATCAGGGCTGCAGACATGACAGAGCAGAGTGTTAGACTTTGAGGCAAACACACACTCCGCCTGATGGTCTCCATCTTTGATTTTGTCACTAACACACACACACACACACACACACACACACACACACACACACACACACACACACACACACACACACACACACACACACACATTTAGGAGAACCCCTCTGGGTGAACCGTTCCTCTCCTCCGTCACTCCTCTCCTTCCTGTCACCATCTCGTTTTCAGCAGCCTACAGCTTTTTTATTTTATTTTTTTATTTTAACAAGAAAAACACTGTGAACGCAAAATGTAATTCCGAAGCCAGAAGAGTATGGAGGGAAATTAGTGTCAACTATTGTCGACAGTTTGAACAAATGTAGAACAGTTGTTGGTTGTTTGATCGTGGATCTCCTCACATGTGTAAGTTAAGATTGAATAAATTGATATAAATATCTGGGAACAGTAATTGACATAAAACTGTCATGGGACTCAAACACAGGTGTCATTACAGCGTCTGAACTTCCTGCAGAAGCTTCGACAGTTTGGAGTGGATATATATTTGTTCTCGTTTCGTTCATTTGTGGAGAGTATTTCAACTCCCTGTTTTACTGCTTGGTATTTTTCCCTGTCTGTAAGAATAAGAACAAACTCATTGAGATTATTAATAAGTCAACAACAATGACACAGTGTGATGCTGCTTTGTGAGTCCCATGGTGAATATGCGTTACCATGAGGACGGAGTACAGTACAGGTACTGCCGTCTTTGTGGACTTCCTGTTCGCAGAGATCCTTCAGATCTTCCAACAAAGCTCTGTTAAACAAATCTTGAAGATACAAGTTGGTGTGTCTCTTGTTTTTGTGTTTGTTGGTGATGTTGCTGTAGATCATTTTGCTGTTAAAAGCCTCTCCCTGTTTGAAATGTGTTTTCTGTTGTGGTTGTATTTATCTGACAGTTACTACAGACATAAAGAGAAGTCCCTCTCCAGAAATGTTTTAAACCTGTTTTAAATGTCAAAATCCTCTGCTATGATTAATATTGTTTAACCTGATTCTCCCACGCAAAAAAGAGAAAAAGAAAAATATTAAAACTGGGTCTGAAGCTCATCCACTCTTACTTCCTGATTGAGAAATTCTGGATGAGGTCAGCCACATGTTTGAGCCTCAGTCAGAACCGTTAGCATAGTTAGCATCGTTTATTTGTTTATGTTGTTTGTTAGCTTGTACCTGGCAGTGGCTGACACAGTGTTAGCGGTTGTGCTAATGCTAACTCTCTCTCTCTGTACTGACAAGGTTTCAGGTTTATTTAGCCCCACCCCCCCCGTCCCCACAAGTCAACAGGATTGGGTCCTTAGGTTTGTGACATATGAAACCCTGGCTGTCTGAATCTGTTCTCATGACACTGTCACTGGTTCACTGCAGTTCAAGTCATGGAGTTGATGATTATTTCACTCACGTCTTGTATTATTTAAAAAACACCATGTGGATGTTAACACGGTCAAACACTTGATTTTCATCAGAGGGGGTCTTTAATATTTTCAACATCCACATTCTAACAAAATGTGGCTTGAGTTGGGGCTGCAACTAAATTATTTTGCTTATCAATTAATCTATCAATTATTTTTCAATTAATTCTTAGTCTACAAGTGATCAGAAAATGGTGGAAAAGGACTGAGCCCAGCACGCCTTCAGATGTCTTGTTTATTCTCACCAAGTGTCCGGAGATATCCAGTTAACCGTGAAATAAAACTGAAGAAAAGCAGCAAATCTGAGACATGTGAGAGGCTGGAAGCAGAGGCTGTCTGCTGTTTGTGCTTGATAGCAAACTGAAGCCGTTAACTGGTCGATCAATTAACGGACTAATTGTTACAGCTCAAATTGATTCCACTTTCTCTATGGAGCAATTTCCTAAACACACACACACACACCAGCACACATCAGAAAACCTAGTGCTGAACCCATTTCCTTGCATGAGCGCACACACACACACACACACACACACACACACACACACACACAGCCTCTTGGAGCCGGGGTCTTTCCCTCAGTGATAAATGTCAGCCTCCCTCCTCCTGAACAGATATCGATGGTTATTTGGGCTTATTTCTCCAATCTGTTGTTCAGCTCAGAGTCGAGATGGAATCCATTTCTGCCTGGTTGGCAGCGAGGGTGACTGTAGGACAAGGTAATTTGGCTGGCTGGCACCCTCTAGTATCTCTCTGTCTGAGCTGCTGAGCTATCTCAGCCCCTATTTCCAAAGTTTACCTCAAACAAACAAGTGCGCGCACACACGGCTCGCTCCCGGGAGACGCTCAGACTGGTAAGCTGGAATGAAACAAAGTCCGGACGCCCTGAGCGCCGGTTAACTTTGATCTGGCTCCCGCAAATAATCTCCAGAGGAAGTAAAAAAAAAAGAAAGAAAGGGCACGTAATACAAACATTTTATTTTTTTTTTATCATTTCAGTTTACATCTGGTCAAGTGTATATATACACAGTGGGGTCCAACAGTCTGATATATATATATATTTATATATTTCTCCAAACACTGAATATTTCATTTCTTCATTAATCAGTGTCTCCTGTAATACGTTTTGCACTTCAGTGAATTAAAAAAAAAAACTGACATCCAGGACAAAGATCTGAAGAAATGTAGTGTCAAAGGTTTGTTGAGGAGCGTAGTGTCCAAACAAGGAGCCGTCCGTGGATCCAATTGGCCCACAGGTAAACATATATCTCATTTCAAACAACAGGATGTCAAGAGAAGTCCGAATCTGAATCTGAGACCCGGCCTTTTTTTTTTTTTTAATGTGGATCTGGACTCCACACACAAGATTGTCAGGATGAATCTGATGAATCTAAAGAATTTCATCTGTAGTTACTTCAGAAAGTCAAACTTCTACACCTCTTAGATTGTTTTTTAGAATAAACCTGGGCTTCACGTTGGTCTCCGAGGACATATAGTGTATGTCAATGTGCCGCAGTGTAGCAGCGACGCTTTAAGTGAAGCCGTGTAACTTCTGACAACAAACATCTCGATAAATCAATAAACTCTGTGATTTTGCTGCTGCAGTCTCCTTTGGTCTGTTATGACCTGCTTCTTATTGAGGCTAATGTTAGCTAATGTTAGCATTCTTTCCTGTGCTAAAAGTATGCTACGTTTTAGCATGTACCATGATCTCATGAACACCACAGGTTCACCTTAAATCCTACAGATAGTTTGGAGTGAAGGTCGAGACTGCAGCGTGTAAAATACATTGAGGCACTTCAGCGATGTGTTCACTGCTGATTGAAAACAATCCTAAAAGTTTCAGAGCACCTGAAATGCATAAAGACAATCAATAAAAATGGTGGGTAATCACAGTAGTTACTGCTGCTGTAAACACGTTTAAAGTCGTTTTGGAAAAGCTGCTCAACCTGCAGTTTGGCAGAGGAAGGACAAAAAGTGCATTTGGGAAAAAAAAGAGGAATGTCTTCCTGAGATCCCACATGAAATTTTTTGTTTTTTCCATACTAGCACCGTCGTTACTGTAGTTCGACTGTTTCCTTTGTTCTGAGCGAAGATGGAAAGAGCAGATTTCCTGCAAATGGCCGCTCCGAGGTGTAAAGCTGTCCAACTTTCTGTCTGTGACCGAGTCCAAATTCAGGCTCCCTATCTAGCAAGGCACTTTTTCATGTGAAGACATATGGAATGATCATTCTGAGGAATTAGAGCAGCAGGAACATTTCAAGAGCGGAACAAGGGGAGTCAGAGGAAACTTAAAAATGAAGCAGGAATTAAACAGCTCTCTGTGTTAGAGGCAGAAAGGAAGAACTAGTTAATGGAGAGACGGCAGTGGACCAGCAATGGCTCAACAGGCCCTACATTCACCTGATAAGGCACGAGGTTCTATTAAATTTAACATTATGGTGCCTTCAGGTGCTTGATGGGAAAGCCTGAACTACAAGCTGAGAACACAAATAAAATCAAGAAGAGGTTAAATATCTGGACAGGCTTTCATGTGATCCCCAAGCGGCCAAGCTGTACCGTGTGATGTCTGGTCTTCATTTTAAATATTCTAAAAATAGGCTGCGTCTCTAGAGACTTCGCTCTTCGTTGGTCCATATTGTGCGAGGCAGTGCAGATGGTGTTTGGGAGTCAGCAGCGACGCCCCAGTCTGGGTCAAATTTCAAGGGCTGTTTCCCCTGTGTGGTGTTGGGGGGAGTGGTCAGTACCATGGCAGTGCTGAGGTCAGCGGGGACACAGAGGTCCAGACACCTTCATGAACAACCCTCAGCGGCAGGCGGGCGACACTGCAAAACTCAGAACCGTCGGCGTCTAAGGCACACTTCACTGACTGTGGGATTTCTCAAAGGTCAGTGGTGATGACAGGTGTGACTCCGTGGATGAGCAGCGTGGGGCCCAGGTCCCGAGTCAGCAGCTCCAGCTGGTGTAAATAGGTGGCGTAACGGTGTGTGTCAGCTGGAGGCCGGGGCAAGTAGAGGAAACGCACAGCGGGCGGCGGCCGGGCCTGGTCCAGGATCAGCTTATTGACAGCTGACAGGTAGTCGTCCGACAGGCGCATGGTGTTGCTCGGGAAGCTGTTGACGTAGTCTTCGTCGTTCTCTTCCTCCTCTTCATCTGGCCTCGGCTTCGTCTCTTCTTTTATGGTGTCAGGGGTTTGTGACTGCTGCTTCTTGCCCCACTTGCCTTGACGCTGCCAGTGTAGCGCCACCTGCTGGTCCCAGGGCACAGGATAGATCCTCGCTTTGATTCTCAGCTCTTTCAGCAGCTGACCCAGCTTCTCCTCCGAGCCTCTTACGCTTCGCCCCTCCTCCACGCACAGGAAGAGACGCAGCGTAGCTTTCTTCCAGGCTCGCACCATGTTGAGGATACACGCGAGCTGCAGCAGGAACAGGGAGCAGGTGTCGACGTAGCTGCAGCTGTCGGGACGCAGGAGGTTGACCGGCCAGACGTCAACGTACACGGCGCCCTTCCCTGGGGAGGAGGAGGGTGGAGAGAGGACCTGAGTTCGGTCGAAGTTGTTGAAGTATCGAGCCAGCACCACGTTCTTAAGCATCTTCATGGCGTCGGCGATGATCGCTACGTACTCCTGGGACCCCAGAACCTTCCCGTCGCCGAATTCACCGTAGTCCTGCCGGTCGATGGCCCTCCGCAGGGGGGCGAAGTGGAAGAGAGGAGGCTGCTGCTCGAGCTCCTGAGAGAGGCCCGAGGGATCTGTGGACTGACTGGTAGACATGGAGGGATCAACCAGCTTGTCCTTTGGAAGGCAGTTGTCATAGAAACCCAGGACGAGGGTGTTGGGACGCATCCCACCTGGAGACGGGGTGAGGAGGAGAAAAGACAGATTTTATTACAATCAAATGCAAATGATTTCTTTATAACGATCGTTGATCTCTGGAGTCGTAAAGCGGAGGAGGTTCGGTCTTTCTGTCGGATGAAGTGAAAGTGAGAGACAGATGTGGAGAAGACAAGTGCTGGAGTGAGAACTGGGAGGGAAGCCAAAGAGAGGAAAGAAAAAAAGGCAAAAGAAAAAAAAAAGTGGTTAAAGTTGGACTTGAGTGACGACTGAAGAAAGAAAAACTAGAGATCGAATGAGAAGTGAGTTACTGAAGAGAAGAACATTCACCAATGAGACTGAAACTAAACCACCAGGTCAAAACCTCCTACAACGACGTGCAATGGAAAGTAGCTAAATCCAAAAGTCGCTAACTGTTAGCTAGATGTCTTAATACGCTAATTAGCATATTGATGACATCATCACATCGTATTTGAAAGTGCCTAGTGTTTGAGCTCTTCCTCTCTGTGCTCACATACAGTATTTAAATACAGCTGAATTCACAATGAAGCTTCTCATTTACATATTTTTATGTTTCTGTCGTCAGACAATGGAACGAGAAGAGGAGCTGAGACGCAACACACTGAGACCACATGTTGACCAGCAGTCACTTCCAAGCTGCTGCTGAAATTTATAACCGCAACGCCGTCTGACGAAATCACCTGACACATACATTAAAGACAACGGCTGTGAAGAAGTTTCCGTTTCCGTTTAAGTGGAAGTTCTGAATGTTGATGAAAAGTCAGTTGAAACTTGAAAGGAGTTGAAATTAAACCATTTCCTCGGTCGCATTTAGACCAAAACTAAAAGTTAGAGAAATTATTTTAAAAGATACTGAAGCTGAAGCCATTAGCCACTGTGAGTAGCATTTTAAAATGTTCAACTTTGCCCCCCCCCCTAGTGGTCAAAGTGAGATAAACAGGCAGCGCCAATCTTAACCAGGATTGTCAAGTATTTCTACAAATGAAAAATAAACTAAATAATGCGATAAGTACATAAAACATTTGCTGTATAATCGTATATATCTATATCTCATTTAGAAATATAGAAATCTCCAAATCAGCTTTCAGCTATCGGCCGCTGTAATCCCACATATCAACGCTGGCTCTCAGGTGTCCTTATTGATCAACGGGGATATTGAAAAATGATGACGGTGACACTGACCTAGTCCAGAGATGAAGAGCAAGTGTTGGACTCCGTGACGAACAGAATCAGCCAAGGTCAGGTTGACAAAGGATTTGATGTTCAGATGATCCACCAGGGACAACCAGGAGTCATACTGGGACTGCAGAGGGTCCGACGGCAACGTGTCTGTGAAAGGGTGGAAAGAAAACAAAAATGGTATAAGGTGAGAAATATGGCTGACAGTTCAATAGAGGTGTGTTGGGATTCAGAGAGGATGAAGGCCGAAAACAAAAGGCAACACACAAGTTGAGAGGAGAGAAGTCAGTCTGACAGAGGCTGAGTTAGAGGCAGAGCGTGAGAGAGATACGAGACGAGACGCTGAGATGTGGAGGGAGAGAGAAAAAGATGCAAGGACAAATGACAGCGTAGACAGAATGTGAGACAGAGGAAGATACATCGAAGCAAAAACAGACGGGCAGGTGATCAATCATTTACAAAAAAAAAAAACATCAATATAGAGAGCGATGCAGAGGCCAGATCTACAAGCTTCATAGACAATGCAGCGGTAGTTTCAGCTGTGTTATGACTCCTGACACCGCTCTTCCTGTGGATACGTTTTCTTAGTGTTCAGCTTTAAGGGAAACAGCTGAGAGAATAAATGGGACAGACTTTAAATACACAGGGAGGGCAACGTGTCCTCGACAACAATCCTCTTCAACATAATTATGTGAATGAATGACTCCTTCATATTTCTCAGGACCGAGCGGCTCCTCAGACGAGAGCAGGACTCTTCAGCGGCTCATGAACGCGTCCTTTCTCCCACAGCCAGACACTCGGAGGGTTTGGATTGTGAAGACTCCATTCAGGGCCAGTCCCAGTCTCCCCATCAACACCATAAACCCCCCCCCCCGCCCAAACCTCCCTCTCCCCACCAAAAGCATATCCTCAAAGACAAAGAAAACAATCAATGACTCCGCTGCTTTAAACACTTGTGAGTCTGTGCAGAAAAGAAAGGCGACGCCTCCAGAGCGTTGTCTGCCTCCACATCCCTGTTTATCCAGAGTCATGGGAAATATTAAACATTTGTGTGAAATTTATGGCTTAAAAGTGACTGTAACCTTGACCTTTGACCTTTGACCACCAAGATCTAATCAGTTAATCCCTGAGTCCAAGTGAACGTTTGTGCCAAATCTGAAGGGATTCTCCTGAGCAGTTCTGGAGATATTGCATTCACAAGGCCAAAATCATGTTTTGCGAGGTCACCGTGACCTTTGACCTCCGGCCACCAAATCCTACTCAGTTCATTCTTCAGTCCTGGTGAACGTTTGTGCCAAATCTGAAGAAGTTCCATCAAGGCGTTACTGAGATATCGTGTCCACGAGAATGAGACGGACGTACGTACGGACCTAGAACACAACATGGCTCCGTCTCCGTCTCCGTCGGCGACGCATCACAACAAAACATCCAGTGACACGGAGAAAGGCCCAGAGTGAAACGATGCACTGCTCACCGTCTGCTAACATACTTGGAAACATATTCTGAAGCGGTCCAGACCGACAACACGTCAGTGGTGTTATTACTTTTCTGTAGTAAAACAAACTGCTGTTAAAACTCAGTGTTAATGTTGAAGTTGACTGTGGAAAAACAAACAAACAAACAAACAAGCTTTTAGTTTTGTCAGTGCAGCCTCTAAATATCATACTAATGTTAAATTATCCGGTAACTATTTCCCATCACCACCCCCGGTTTGTTTTTCTTATAATTAATAGTCGCCCTCTCACACTGAGATGGTTTAGATGAGACGTGGCGCAGAACGAAACTTTCAAATTCTCTTGATGAGCTGATGTTGTCAGGCAACACACAACTCTGGAGAAGGAACTGATTCATCACAACACTTTCAAAGTAAGAGTCTGTTCCATCATCATGACTGCGGGGTGTGAAGTTAATGTAACGAAACAGAAGAGCACAGCTGAGTGGAATATCACAGACTTTAACAGCGGCGTCCTTACTGAGATCTCCCAGCTGGACGTGGCCGAGCACGTAGAGGCCGCTCTTCTTGATGTCGTTGATGAAGGTGATGAGGCCCACGCTGCTGCGAGGGTTGGAAACCATCAGCAGGACCTGAGGCCTCCAGAACTTGACGTGGTCCTTCCTCACGTCCAGCATCAGCAGGTACTTACGCACCTGAAGGTGAGAGGAGAGATTCGTAAGAAGGGTTGTTACTTGGGAAATGCGTCCAATTTAACCCCACCCTCCTCCTAAATGTCCTGTGTGTTTGTGGACGTAACTCCTCTGGATCATATCATTAGTACATTAACAACAACCTCATCCGTGCAG
>NW_019175495.1:412972-418912 GCF_002260705.1 Seriola dumerili
TCCATCAAAAAGTAAATGAATGAATGAATGTGAATGAGTGAGCCATTTGGAAAATAATCAAACTTGCACCGACACTGAGAGAATCTTTAAAATAGGATTTCATGTGTCTGCATGTCACTGCAGAGTTTTCATGATAGTGTGAATAGAAGAAGAAGAAGAAGAAGAAGAAGAAGAAGAAGAAGAAGAAGAAGAAGAAGAAGAAGAATTCATAGCTCTGCAGTAAATACCAGGAATAATGCTGCACTTGTTGTTGCCTCAGCTCATCTTTATCAGTTCAATGGTAATCTTTAAGCCTCAGAGAAAGACAACACACTCTCTTGTATTAAAGCAGAGCTACACACTCTCCACTGTGATTAGGAGGTGTTATAATAATTGTCAGTCACATCGACAAAGTATTTTTAAATCAAACTTTTCCATCAATACACATCTCAGCGACATTTCAAAAAGTCAGACTTTAACCCAAAACAATGTGTAATTCTCCTCACACAAACACACACACACACACACACACACACACACACACACACACAAGCACACACACACCTAACGAGTCATTTCCTAATGCGTGACTGCACGGCGGCATCAAAACAAATGTGGAGTTAATGTTGGGACAAAAGCAATTAACACAAACACCACACACAGATAATAAGCTGCGGCTGCAGACTGGAGTAAACCTCTCAGTGTTTGTGTGCACGGCCTCAAACTCATGTATGAATGAGTGTATTAGTTTTTTTTTAATGCACATATCAACATTTGTATATGTGTGTGTGTGTGTGCCACTTAAGTGTAAATGACTTGAGGAGGTCGCGGAGTTCTGTGCAACACAGTGGGTGGAGGCGCTCACATTTTTAGAGGATCATGTAATTGACCCCAATTTCCCTGCAATAACCGCGGCCGTGTGGATAAACAGCCATTAAAATAGTCCCAGCTGTAATTACACAATACGGCTCGAATGACCGACCGGCTTCCTCCGTGGATCAAACTCAGACTCTTTAAAAGGGGACAGAAGTAACCAGCCTACATTACCCAGCAGGAAAGTGCTAATGTATCAAGAGGATGGCAGGGGGCGAGACCACCAGGAAGCTAAATTAAAAGAGAAGAACAACAGAAAGTGGTCGATGGAGACGGACGTTTTCCCTCCTGTTGGTGAAGTTTTCTTCTCTGATGAGGGAGGGGCGGAGGAAAATGTGGGCCAGTGTACGGTTAGCTGCTTGAAAGCGAATACTCAAAGATTAAAGCTGCTAAGATCCAATATCCTCAGTGTAGTATCCAGTGTAACTGAGACTGATGCTGGACTTTTGAGTGCGATATGGAAATTTGAGTTATTCTAACATCTGATACTGTCGATGGCAATGTGGGTCTGTTGGTCGGCCCGGCAACATCTCAGCGACAACTGGATGGATTGCCGTAACATTTCACACTCATGCCTCCACAGGATGAACCTTGGTGACCCCCTGACCTTTCATCCAGTGCCACCATGAAGTGGACAGTTGTGGTTTCAAGTGAAATATTGTCACAACTACTGGATGGATCGCTATGAAATTTTGTTAAGATATTCTCTTTTTTTTGGGCATTTTTATGCTTTTATTGGATTCGAATTCGGACGCCCATGTGGTTATGCACCCTAACCACTCGGCTATTGAGTCGCCCCCATCGCAATGATATTAGGTACAGACATTTACGCCTCCCTCTCAGGATGAACTGTAATAACTCTGGTGAACTGGTGACCAAGTTTCATGTCCAATACTTTTGGTTTATCTCCACATTCCTGCAAAAACTAAAGACATTCCTTTCAGGCTCAGCTGTGCTTTGTGTTTTGTGCTAATTAGCAAATGCTAGCTTACTGAAATAATACAATAACTTGGAGCAATAATTTACAAAGATGGTGAACATTGACATTAGTAGCTAAACAGTGTCACAGTGAGTATGCCGACACGCTGATGTTACCGTTCAGCTGCTGGCATCACTCTGCACTCTTTCCTCCAGTTCCTCCCAAGTGAATAAAACGGCGCTTACGATAACAATGAAATACTGCGCCATGACTTCAAGCAACGCCCCAACAACGCGCCTGACCACACCTCATTTTAAGACCAAGATGCAGATGGACGCGGAAAACGACAACTGTGGTCTGAACCAGCCGTCACTGAGATGTGAACCGTGTCGGACAAACCATGACATGCCAACAACTGATTTCCGTGTTGCAACTTCTTGTTGTTTATCAGCCGTATTCAACAACTCTGAAATGTCTGAGAGATTTTAAGAGTCAGCTGCTGATATTTATCGATCGATGAGGTTTTTATTCAAAGTATCCGGGTGTCTGGTCGGGTTGCATGCAAAAAGAACAACTCTGGTTTGATTGATTGCTGCTGCAGACTGTTCTCCACTGCTGTTTTCAAGTTGAGATATTTGCGTTTTTTTTTTGTTTCTCACTAATAAATGGGCCGAGGGCAAGAATCATCATCATGCTGAAGTCGTTCCTTTCTGGGCAAAATTAAAAATAAAAAACATGCCTCTAAACTACATTACCTTTCTTCTCCCTTTGGCATCCTTTAGCATATAGCATCACAGGGGCCCGTGGCTTAACATGAGCCTGCTGTGTCGAGTGTACTGATGTAAACACAGGATCTTTAAAATTCAAACAGTTGACTCAGCTATTTCTGCGAGTTTCACCGAACTTTAAAAGTCCAGACAAACTATAAAAACTCTCTTGTGGGTGGGGGTGGGGGGGTGGGGCTCTGAAACAGCGTTTAGAGCACATGGGACACGACTCACAACTGAATGTCACACTAATGAAATTAGTTAGATCGTTGGAGGCTCGGAGAGAGAGAGAGAGAGAGAGAGAGAGAGGTTTGCACTGGTCCTTCTGTCTTTAAACTTTGCTTTTATTTCTTCTCCACTTGATCACTTAGCATCGGCGGTGGCCACGGCTCTCTCATCTTATCCCTCTCTCCAGCCCATTGGAGAGTGGGTGTAATTACGATAAAAGCTCGCCCACCCGGTCCGCCCTCCCCCACCCACCTCTTTTGTCTCTGCCGTGCCTCCGACATCAGCGGCGGCGGTCCCCCTCCGTACAATCACCTCGCTCTCACCCCTTCTTCCCCCGTCTCTCTCTTGTTCTCCAGCGACTGATGTCACTTAGCTGACACAGCAAAAGCTCCCTGAAATAATCGCTGCCAATCAAGTCCTTAGAGACATTAAGGAAAAGAAACGGAGAGCGATGAAGATGGAGAGAGGAGTCCCGGCCTTTCGCCAAAAGACACGTCATAATTGAGGCAAGTAGGGAGCCAGAACTTTATCCTCCCTCTCTCTCTCTCTCTCACAAACGCAGGGCGGCTGCCAGGAGATGCCAGGTTCTATAAGTGAGAGGTCAGTGAGTGTGTGAGACGTTACGTCAGGGAGCGTCCCAACACTGGCACGACACCAGTGGAGACTGGACTGACCTCGAGAAACCACTTAAGAACTTCACTTAGAAAAATCACTTGATTTGGATCAGCCCGATATAACACGACGACCTCAGTGCCGCCAGCACACGGCGGGATCAATCTCAGGTCATCTCGTTACCCGATGAACGTCCACACAACATAATCAAGCAGCCGTGATAATACGAGTTATTTCTGCATCGTGCATCAGCTGGACATGATCCAGGACCACGGAGGGGCTGATCTGGCCTCTGTGGGTCGAAAGGTCCAGGTCTCTTAAACCTCTGACGTCACAGCAGAGTCCATCACTGCTGCTTTCTGCTTTGATGTGCAGGTGTACGCCAAGACCCCGTGACATCACTAATGGGTGTGGCCAGAGGTTAAGCTTTGGTGCTGGGGTCTGTCTTGTGTTGCCAGTGTCAATCTCTTCATAAACTTTATAAATCGAGGCAGAGGTCAAGATATTTTGACTTTTACTTCCTGGTGTGGGTGGAGCTTCAAAGAACTGGATCTCTCTCTCTCCCGACAGTGAAGAGAAGAGACAGGAAACCTGGTGGGAGTCGAGCTGATGATCCAGTGGTTATGTGGTATGCATAAGTGAGGCAGGAATCTTCATCCTCAGTAGGTTTGGGCCGATATTTGAAAATATTGAATATCGCAATATTTTTTATTTTAGTTATTAATTTGGATCCTCATTAGCCCCTAACAAGGAGCAGCTTCTCTTCCTGGGGTCCACGCAAGTTAAGATAAAGATTACGATGCAAAACAATAATGTAAATTAAAATCAGAAAGGGAAAAGGAACGAGAAAATAACAACAAAAACAAACGGTAATGTAACAGTAATAACAACAAGTAATCACGCTATATATAAACAGTCAGTCAGACGTGATAAACCTCAAAAACAACAGTAGTACCACTATATTATTACTATAATATTTCCCTCCATTTTTCATAATATCAAAAAGGAAGTTTTTTTAAATACAAAAAATAAATAATAAAATACAATATAATTATGTATTATTGAAAAAAATATTGTGATTTTTTTTGTATATTGTGAAATTTTGCTGTAGTGTATTGAAATATTACATTTTTGATATCGCCCAACCCTCATCCTCAGCCATCATCAAGTCCATTAACAGATAATGATTCCTTAACTACGACATTTCTGGATCCATCTGGATTCTTTTTTTTATACACGACCCCAATCTCATTTAATAACACAGTGCAGCCGAATCACTCAGCGACTCACATTTGGACAAAGCACGAGAGCCGATCAGAGGACGAGGCTTTTGTTTTTGAAGCTAATGGTTCAGCTGCTCGATTCACAGATTGTTACGACGACAATCGAGGCGGCTGCAGAGAGACGGAACCGAGCTGGTAAAAGTCTAAAGGAGTAAAAAAAAAAAAAAAGGGTTTGTTTCTGTTGAGCAGCCAGTTGTTGTTGTTGTTGTTGTTGTTGTTGTTGTTGTTGTTGCTCTCAGTCTGACTGAAGGTCATCGCCTGGATGTGACTGAGTTCCACACTTTCCACAAACATCCTCTGGCATCACTGTGGAGCACTCAGTTGTGTCCTGAATCCTGGCCAGTGACCCTGTGATACTGAGTGTATGTATGTGTGTGTGTGTATGTGTGTGTGTGTGTGTGTGTTTGTGTGCGTGTGTGTGTTCATGCGTATTTAAGCCACAAGTTCAAGTAGCCAGTGCCCATGCAGCATCAGCAGCAGGATACACAGCAACCCCTGAGGAACACTCCACACAGCTGGAGCCACCGCTGATAAAGCTGCAGCCAACACAAGCCTCCTCTCTCACACACACACACACACACACACACACACACACACACACACACACACACAAAGATAAAACTACAAACAAGGAAAACACTCACAACCAAGCACACACACACACACAGACAGAAAAAAAAATCACCCAGTGTGACCGTGACTTAGATCTCACACACACACACACACACACACACTCAGTCTCTAAATTGCATTGCACTCTCCTGTTGTATACTCTCTGCGCAAACACACACACACACACACACACACACACACTCACACAAACACACACACTCTTAACAAGCAGACATCTTTTCCGCTACATCATAATTTCAATCCCTCCCTCCCCTACACAACAGCAAATTTAAGGGAAAGGGAAATATTTCTGCTAAATTAGTTATGCTAATTACAGAGCAGTTCTCAGGGGGAGAGACGGCGCTAAATGGCTTTTAATTCTTTTCGCCTGGAAAGAGACGTGGGAGAGAGCCAGACAGAGAGCGAAGTGAAAGAAGCAAAGAGCACGGGCGAAAAAGAACCACAAAAAAAAAAAAAAAAAAAAAAAACCAAAAAAAAAAAAAAACCAAAAAAAACAAAAAAAACATCATAGAGTGGGTTGTCTTTGATGAGTGGGAACCGTCATGTTGTGGCCAGCATTCTGCTGAAGGTGTGATCTGGAAGAAATGATTCAGTTTGAGACTGGTGACTGCCATTAATTTCTTCCAGCCCTTGTGTGCTAAAGGTA
>NW_019175495.1:418937-446358 GCF_002260705.1 Seriola dumerili
GGTGTGGGGGGGGGGTGGGGGTGGGGTCGACGGTAGGAGAAAAGTTTAGCGGCTAACTTTGTGTCCTGTAGCCTTTGCCAGCGGTCACACAGCGATAACGAGGCGTGAGCAGATAGCACGCAGCAACTGTACATGGAAGGCACCAGAGGAAACGCCGGGCAGCGAGAGCGGGCTTCACAGGAAGTTATTTACTCTGTCACACTCTCCCTTCCACGGCCGACTCCTGACTGGAGTGCAACTCTGTGTTCTGGTGCTGACAGTGCACTCTTGTGGCGGCTGAGACCGATGCATTTCAATACTCATACAAATGTGAAATGATACAGAAATACAGCCGAGATAATGCAACAAACAAAAAAGAAAAATCTCATTATAATGTTTTTGGTTTTAGGTGCGTTAGATTCTCAAAAATCAGTGTATGCACAAATCTGAGGGCAGAAGTAACAGTTTCGGCAGGTGAATAATTGCATATTCAGATGGATTAACTATTTATTATTTCCCAGAGGTGAAAAATACACTTGAGAAGAAGCTTTTCTTACGGCTTCCACAGAAAGTCTCAGCTCAGAGAGACCAGCTGAATTTCATTATGCATTGTTAAAGTGGGTCAAAATCTAATCAGGCAGCAAATTCACTCAATATACTGGTGGGTGGGACATTGAACTATATGTTAACAAAAACAAAAAAGGATTATTTTGACACATATTGCGATGAATCATGATTTTAGTGGGAATGGTCATTTTTGCATATTGATATAAAAAAACGATGATGATGTGATTTTTCGCTGCGGTCTGTTCCCCTCCCGTCTGGAGAATGTGATTTGTAGGCCGGGGCATCTCTGTTAGCAACACAATGCTTCATTTATAATGGTTCACTCTGACACATCTGAACTTTATGAACGAACCGGAGCTCCAGCAATTTGGATATTGCACTCGGCCATATTGAAATTTGGGTAATATTTCGATTAATTGTTCGGCCCCCTTCGAGTGCAGCTTATTTGTGGGAAACTGTGGAGCTGATCAATGAAAAGTGAACGCAGTAGATCAAACAAAACAGCATGAAATACTGTTCGTCACACAAACAGCATAGTTTGATTTCTGTGTCTCACTTGAGCATTTTCATAATCATGTCTAAATTCAGTCACATGACACCCACATGTTACAAACTGCTGTCACAGACACAAGGTTTCACTGAGGCTCTTTAAACCATTTGTCTGTTTACTTCTGAAATGTAAATATACAGCAGATTAGAAGCAGACAACAGAAAATAAGTTTAAACTTTAAATTAAATACAGTGGATTCACAAAGTGTTCAGACCCTCTTTTTTTNTCACTTGAGCATTTTCATAATCATGTCTAAATTCAGTCACATGACACCCACATGTTACAAACTGCTGTCACAGACACAAGGTTTCACTGAGGCTCTTTAAACCATTTGTCTGTTTACTTCTGAAATGTAAATATACAGCAGATTAGAAGCAGACAACAGAAAATAAGTTTAAACTTTAAATTAAATACAGTGGATTCACAAAGTGTTCAGACCCTCTTTTTTTAACATTTTGTTATGTTGCAGCTGCTAAAATAATTTCAAAACTCATTTTTTCCTCATCAATCAACAATCAACAGCCAGTAATGACAAAGTGAAAACAGAGTATTAGGACACTGACATTGACAGAAGTATTCAGACGCTTGAAATGTAGCTCAGGTTCCTCCCATTTCTCTTCATCATTTTTGTTTCTAACCCTTGATTGGAGTCCACCTGTGGTCAATTCAGCTGATTGGACACACACCTGTCTAGATGTAAGGGGCTGAATACTTATGTCAATATGATATTTCAGTTTGTCCTTTTTAGTAAATTTCTAAAATTCTGTTTTCACTTTGTCATTATGGAGGATTGAGTGTAGACTGAAGTGAGGTGTGAACACTTCCTGAATGCACTGTCTAATTTGTTCTCACTATAACTCCATCCATATGTAAATCTCATCAGATGGGGGTCTGCGGTCTAAGGTGTCCATTAGTTGTTGTTGTTGTTGTTGTTGTTGTTGCTCTCAGTCTGACTGAAGGTCATCGCCTGGATGTGACTGAGTTCCACACTTTCCACAAACATCCTCTGGCATCACTGTGGAGCACTCAGTTGTGTCCTGAATCCTGGCCAGTGACCCTGTGATACTGAGTGTATGTATGTGTGTGTGTGTATGTGTGTGTGTGTGTGTGTGTTTGTGTGCGTGTGTGTGTTCATGCGTATTTAAGCCACAAGTTCAAGTAGCCAGTGCCCATGCAGCATCAGCAGCAGGATACACAGCAACCCCTGAGGAACACTCCACACAGCTGGAGCCACCGCTGATAAAGCTGCAGCCAACACAAGCCTCCTCTCTCACACACACACACACACACACACACACAGATAAAACTACAAACAAGGAAAACACTCACAACCAAGCACACACACACACACAGACAGAAAAAAAAATCACCCAGCGTGACTTAGATCTCACACACACACACACACACACACACTCAGTCTCTAAATTGCATTGCACTCTCCTGTTGTATACTCTCTGCGCAAACACACACACACACACACACACACACACACACACTCACACAAACACACACACTCTTAACAAGCAGACATCTTTTCCGCTACATCATAATTTCAATCCCTCCCTCCCCTACACAACAGCAAATTTAAGGGAAAGGGAAATATTTCTGCTAAATTAGTTATGCTAATTACAGAGCAGTTCTCAGGGGGAGAGACGGCGCTAAATGGCTTTTAATTCTTTTCGCCTGGAAAGAGACGTGGGAGAGAGCCAGACAGAGAGCGAAGTGAAAGAAGCAAAGAGCACGGGCGAAAAAGAACNAAAAAAAAAAAGGCCCGGGGAAAAAAAAAACCAAAAAAAAAAAAAAAAAAAAAAAACCCAAACAAACAGAAAAACCAATAAACACAAAAACAACTGGCATTAAAATTTGCCCAGTGACACAGCAACAATGAAATAAGAGAATTAACAGCTCAGGGGAAGAGGAGAGGAGGCCCAAAGCAGGCAGCTGGCCAGACAACAAGCCCGCCTTATCAGCTCCGGGGGCCCCTGGGCCCCTGGCCAGGGGGGTGNGGTGCTGACAGTGCACTCTTGTGGCGGCTGAGACCGATGCATTTCAATACTCATACAAATGTGAAATGATACAGAAATACAGCCGAGATAATGCAACAAACAAAAAAGAAAAATCTCATTATAATGTTTTTGGTTTTAGGTGCGTTAGATTCTCAAAAATCAGTGTATGCACAAATCTGAGGGCAGAAGTAACAGTTTCGGCAGGTGAATAATTGCATATTCAGATGGATTAACTATTTATTATTTCCCAGAGGTGAAAAATACACTTGAGAAGAAGCTTTTCTTACGGCTTCCACAGAAAGTCTCAGCTCAGAGAGACCAGCTGAATTTCATTATGCATTGTTAAAGTGGGTCA
The DNA here is from genome assembly GCF_002260705.1 of Seriola dumerili. NCBI lineage: Eukaryota > Metazoa > Chordata > Actinopteri > Carangiformes > Carangidae > Seriola > Seriola dumerili. The sequence continues at coordinate 422,395 of NW_019175495.1, forward strand.
AAATCTAATCAGGCAGCAAATTCACTCAATATACTGGTGGGTGGGACATTGAACTATATGTTAACAAAAACAAAAAAGGATTATTTTGACACATATTGCGATGAATCATGATTTTAGTGGGAATGGTCATTTTTGCATATTGATATAAAAAAACGATGATGATGTGATTTTTCGCTGCGGTCTGTTCCCCTCCCGTCTGGAGAATGTGATTTGTAGGCCGGGGCATCTCTGTTAGCAACACAATGCTTCATTTATAATGGTTCACTCTGACACATCTGAACTTTATGAACGAACCGGAGCTCCAGCAATTTGGATATTGCACTCGGCCATATTGAAATTTGGGTAATATTTCGATTAATTGTTCGGCCCCCTTCGAGTGCAGCTTATTTGTGGGAAACTGTGGAGCTGATCAATGAAAAGTGAACGCAGTAGATCAAACAAAACAGCATGAAATACTGTTCGTCACACAAACAGCATAGTTTGATTTCTGTGTCTCACTTGAGCATTTTCATAATCATGTCTAAATTCAGTCACATGACACCCACATGTTACAAACTGCTGTCACAGACACAAGGTTTCACTGAGGCTCTTTAAACCATTTGTCTGTTTACTTCTGAAATGTAAATATACAGCAGATTAGAAGCAGACAACAGAAAATAAGTTTAAACTTTAAATTAAATACAGTGGATTCACAAAGTGTTCAGACCCTCTTTTTTTTAACATTTTGTTATGTTGCAGCTGCTAAAATAATTTCAAAACTCATTTTTTCCTCATCAATCGACAATCAACAGCCAGTAATGACAGAGTGAAAACAGAGTATTAGGACACTGACATTGACAGAAGTATTCAGACGCTTGAAATGTAGCTCAGGTTCCTCCCATTTCTCTTCATCATTTTAGTTTCTAACCCTTGATTGGAGTCCACCTGTGGTCAATTCAGCTGATTGGACACACACCTGTCTAGATGTAAGGGGCTGAATACTTATGTCAATATGATATTTCAGTTTTTCCTTTTTAGTAAATTTCTAAAATTCTGTTTTCACTTTGTCATTATGGAGGATTGAGTGTAGACTGAAGTGAGGTGTGAACACTTCCTGAATGCACTGTCTAATTTGTTCTCACTATAACTCCATCCATATGTAAATCTCATCAGATGGGGGTCTGCGGTCTAAGGTGCGTCAGTTTAAAGGTCTTTGACGTGACACAGTTCGAGAACCACTGATTTAAAAAACAAAACAGGTGGATAGTTTCCATTCCTCCTAAATCTATAGAAATACTTTCACCATACAGTTGTACTGCAGTTTTATGAGCACTAGAAAAGCCTGAGTCGTGAGTCCCAGATGAAAAACATCACTGTGATTGTTTTCTTTTATATATATGACTGCATTAGCGACCTGCCCTGAAATGAGACAAGTGGACTGGAGCCAGAAGTATCTCTGTGTGAGATGTGTGTCTGTATATAGCTGTTCAGTGTAAATGCTCACATTCACTATGAAGTAAAGGAAGCGGCTCTTGTCGAATAGCATCATCTTACAGGTGAGTCAGGTGTGTCAACGCCCTAAGTGAAGTATTCAATCCTCATATTAGAGGAAGACAAGACTACAAGTGGAGCGTGCGGCTCCAATATGGAACTATCAGTTTAATGCGCTTACATCATCCGACCAGATATTCAGCAGCGCAACAGTTCAATAAATCCCACTGTGCCGGGAATCGATATCAAAAAAAGGAAACTTCTCGGCCTCTTTAGTTTCCAGCCGAACAGGATGTTTACACCGTTTGCTGCTGACTTGACCGATGTGCCCTTGATGTGGAAATGTGCAAATGTTCTCACATGTCTTACGACTCATTTTCAGCTATCACTGCAGAGCGATGTGTAACAGCAGCCGCAGCGCTGAAGGCAATCTGTCATAACAATAAAGTGATGCGGGCCGTTTAAACAGTTTCTCTCCTCCATAACAAATAAAAACAGAAAGCAGTTATCATGTTTGAAATGTATTTCACAGCCAGTGGAGGAATTCAATCAATGGGCGGTACGTCTTTAGAAAGAAAAAAAACAATACAGGTTTATTGGATTTGGAGATGTACTTTTGTAAATTAAAGATAGTGCAGATTTCAGACGACAACGTATTTTCTGTGTGACACTGTCGACATTTCACACAGAAAATATGGAATAGCTCATAAAAGTGTTGCAGAGTGAATCGAACACAGAACTCTGTACCTGTGTTCTGTTACTGTTGTGTAAGAACGGCTTCAGGGAGCTTTTATAAATCAGGATCATTGCAAGTGTCCAAGGAGAACAAACTACACACCGATGCACACACACACACACACACACACACACACACACACACACACACACACACACACACACACACACACACTGTAAATTTAAATCTGTGAGCATCTCCACACAATGATACTCGAACATCCAGTTCAGGCTGCGCCCACACAAAAACACGAAAACAAACACACACTCGCACTCATGGTTTTACTGTCGGTCCCTGTCCAATATGGGGCTATAAGGAGTGGCCAGTTTTATGTCTTAATTAGTACACTGTCGCCATGGCAGCATCCAGCTGGCAAACAACTATGTCCTTACACGCATACATAAACAACAGCACAGGTAGGAAATAAACAAGGGAGGGAGTTTAGTGAGGAAAGAGTGCTACACAAAGTCACATGGCAGGGTGTGTGTGTGTGTGTGTGTGTGTGTGTGTGTGTGTGTGTATACCTGAAATTAGGTGCAGAGGCCCATTCCAAAGCGAGGCAGGCCAAGTCCACAGCAGCATACACCAACAGGAAGAAAATGGTCACAATGCTGGCGATGGTGTTGAGCTTCCCTGAGAACAGCACCAGCTGGAGAGACAGAACAAAAACAAAAAGAGGGAGGGAGAAAAAGAAAAAAAAAGGAAAGGGGGGGAAAAAAGAGAAAAACAGAAATAAAAAAATTAGCATTCACAGCAAAAAATCATTCCAAAGTCTGACTGAATGGTGCATTTTAATGCCTTTTTTTATGACCTTTTCCAGCACCCAACTACTTTTCACAGCCAAAAACGCACCTCTAAAGGATGAAGCGGACGACGTGATGCGCATGTTCATGTTCATTTTTAGGAGAAAACAAGGTGATTAAAAAATCTGATTTATAAGCAGCTGTGTGGTGTGTGGTTTCTTCCACAAGAAAAAAAACTTAAAATGACGTCGACTCCTTTTCGTACGAAGATCCAGAATTTATGATGATGCAAATATTTTTCATTTCAGATGTTTAAAAAACACAAAACGTCTGTTCCTGCACTGAAAAGTCAATTCTCCGTGTCCGTGTGCTGCAGGTTTCCAGTTTTCACGTCAGACACATGTAAGTTGCATCCTGGACCGTGATTGGCCGCAGACTAGTTGTGATGTCACACATCATCACTCTCCGGAGCCATTTCCCTTCTTCAGCAGATGAAACAAACGTCACCGTGAAGTGACGATAAGCGAAACACATTTGTGAGTGGAGGGGACTGTTACCCAGGTCTCATCAGATACCACACCTGACCACTGCAGGAAAATCTAAATCAAACAATAAAATCACTAAAATTCTTCACATGGGGCCTTTAAGGACGTTGTTATCAAGGCCAGAGGTTCCACCATTTCTTTTTTAAAGTCTAGGTTCCCAAGATAATTGAGCTTAAGTCGACTTTGGTCCCAAGAAACCTCATGAAAGTTTTGCTGTTAGATATGATTATCTGTCTGCACTGTGGCTGGGAGGTGACATCAAAGATTGATTTAGCAAACATCTAGGGAGCGAGACACTTTTAAAATTAAACTGTTCGACATTTTCCAGTGGCGACCCTCGAAGGACCGTGCGAGGTCCCCCGGCTCCCGCGCCGGTCGAGGCTAACGTTCAGGTTTAATTAAGATGTCTCGGCGGCGGTTAGCTACAGCAGCCATGTGTCAACACGGCCCGGTCGAGCGACATTCAGAATTTCCAGTGCCTGATTAGGAGGGTCGTTCATCTAATAATCCTGACAGCACATTAACGTGTGAGATTCACCCTTCCTACCAGACTCAGGAGTACTAGGTGACTTCTAATGGAGGAGGAAAATGATGACCCCATTATAAGTGCTGCTCCATGCCATGTTCTCTGATGACAGAATGTGTGTGAACACGGCTGCGTCTAACTCGCCGCGAGCTGCACACGGATGTGAAAGCAGTAAGAGCTTTCACCTCTGCAACTGCATTACATCCTGGTAAAATTACCACAATTACCATCACATTTATAATGTAGGAAGCCACAACTATTTGTGCCAACATTGAATGAATTTTTTTAAAGCTACATAATAAAGTGTAATCACAACATGAATATACAGTATCATCATCACTTTATAGAGTCGTTTTGGCGAACTTTTGCCAATTAACACATCAGACAGACACAGAGCCACATGAACCTGTTCGCTCTGGTTTGGTGTGTGTCAGATCCTGAGGGAAATATCTGGCTCTGTAGCTGCTTTAGATGCTAAACGCTAAACCAGCTAGTTGCTAATGTTGCTAACCTGCTGTGTGGTTTTGAGCAGGTAGCATACAGTGGGTTTATTGGGGTTTTTCCTGTCTGCTCTGACGCTGATAATGATGCTGATGAGAGCTCTGAGACTGAACCGAAACTGTGAAGTTGCAGATTGGATCGCAAAAAAAAAAAATGTTAAAAGAGTTCAGTTGCATAAAGCTGCAAAATGAAGTGATAATCCTCCCGGGTTTGTCATTACGAGTGACACCACGTCGCAGTTCCACGCCGCCACCACTCAGACTGTCATAACTGCGTATACTGTGTTCACGAGGCCAAAACCATATTTTATGAGGTCACCGTGACCTTTAACCTTTGACCTTTAACCACCAAAAATCAAATCAGTTCATCCCCGAGTCCAGGTGAACATTTGTACCAAAAGTTTTCTTATTTATCATTTTCTTACCGACACAATTCACAGCAGTATTTTAAGCTCCGATGTATTCGACTTGGAAATAACTGATATCAAAGATTCTGAAACGTAAACAAACATGAAAAGCCGACAACAGAAACTACACAGTAACACTGGAATATGTGCACTGTTTCCATCCGCACGTGATCAGCTGTGCCCATCATAAAAGAGCTGCTTTAACTATTGAGTCAGTGTATAAATTACATCCGTCACCAACCACCTCTGCCCTGAATTCTGAACACTTTCAAGTTATAAAAATGGAAATCATCTCCAATCCGCACGTACCACCCCTCCCTGCTTTGGTGGAGGAAAGAAAAAGTGCATCAACACACTTTCAAGCGCAGGCCGTCGTTAGCTCCTCTGTACTGACTAAAACACTTTGTGGATATTTCATCATCATCAGATGTGCTCTCTCTCTCTCTCTCTCTATCCGTGTGCGAGCCGTTGAGACTGATTGCACAGAACAAAGTGGTAACTACTGTATTGTACCTCGGAACAAACCCAGAGTGGAGTCGACTTTCTCTCCAATTATTATGTGTTTTATGATTGGCCGCTGAGAAAACGCCACTGGAGTTGGGGCAGGTTTTCTTCAGCTCAAGGGCGAATCACTGGTATTTATGTAATGGAGAAAGCAGCAACTCTGTGATCACTAAATCCGTGACCGTGAGGCAGAAGTAAGCTTAAGGGGAGAGAGAGAGAGAGAGAGAGAGAGAGAGGAGGGAAGGTAATGATGGGGAATTGAGATTAATGATGTCACACTATTGACAGGCGTTCACGACGAGAGGGAAAATGACATGAGACGAACCAGGGGGGGCAATGAGGACGGAGGAGGGGAGAGAGCGGGAAAAAGAGGAGATGGAGGGAGGGGAGGAGAGAGGAAGAAAGACGAGTGGAAAAAGAGAAAGTGGGTAAGAGAGCATCTCTGACCTTTGGCAGTCAAAGTCAGTGGGTGTCTCTCCAGCGCTCCCCTGGGAGCCGGCTCTACCAGAGCATTAATTAGCCATTAACTCAGAAACAGGCCAGCATGGACAACTGCTGTCATAGCGCAGTGTGTGTGTGTGTGTGTGTGTGTGTGTGTGTGTGTGTGTGTCTCTCCTGGATATGCTTTTGTGTGGCGCTTTGAAAGACTTTTTACTGGAAAGCAGTGTGCATAAATTTCTCTGAAATAAGTGGGCTCGCTGTGGCTCACACAGACACTTTTATTAAATAAAAAGAATCGAGTGGAAGCGGCTGAGTAATGCTCCGGGCTACAGAGCTGATGCTTTTCCAGAAATGTCTTGGGGTTACAGGTAAGAACCGGACAGTGCTTACAGTAGCTAATGAACAGGTTTTTGACTGTGGCCCAACATGACACTTTTAAATAAAAGTTAGCTGAAATATTGTGATGTTTTTTCTGTTTTGTTTCTTATGCTGGAACAAACTGCAGTAGATATAAAACACAGAAAGTCAGCTGTAAAAGAACTTTTTCATTATGAAGAGTAATAAGATCCAGTGAATGTAAATGTTCAGCCTAAGGAATGGGCCTGAACATGGGCATCCAGTAACTGATAGCCTGGGCTGTTAGCTAGCCGCAGAGCTGAACAAGCTTCAGTAGCTCATCAACCGACACTGGCGTAAAAATCAAACTGAAGTCACTGACCCTAGGTCTGCACCGTCTACCTGAATTCGATCATACAGGCTTACGCTCCTTCTCGGCCACTTGGCTTCTCCAAGAGAACGTCGCCTGGCATCGCCGCCCGCGCACACACAAGGCGCTCGCAGTCCAGACCGTTCTCGTCCGTGGTTCCCCGATGGTGGAACAAGGGGGGCGTCCCTCTCTATCTGTTGTTGCTTCGGTTAAAAGCATTTGCCAAATGAGTTAATGTAATGTGACGTAACACTGGGAAACAAGTTGCGTGGATACCGTTTCCACCATAGCAACGGGTGTAGACCCACAAGAAGCAAACAAACCGCTTTCTCGCTGCGGTGTCACGCCACAGCTTGTAAGCAGCTCATTAGCGAGCTTTGTGGAAAAAACAACCTTTGTGACTTTAGGACTTTTTTATTTTTAATCTTTATAGTAAAGGGAACTTCAAAATCCCACAAAGCACATTAACAGTCCCCCTCCATGGATATTCAGTCACACCTTGTAAAGACTAAGTTTCCTGGCTCAGCACGACATCACTTCTTCTTTGACAGTTTTTCCACAAATGACTGCAGAGCTTCATGTTGCTCTGATGAATTCATCAGACTGTGATCTTAAGAGCGCAGGCAGTTTCCAGTGGAGTGTGACGCTGCGGAGATGAGAGTCAACACCTCAAAATCTGAAGCCGTGGCACTCTGCCTGGGAAAGTGATCTCGAGTGTGAGATCAATAGGCAGATCGGTGCTGCATCAGCGGGAACGCAGGTGAGTTACTGGATTGTGAGGAACTCCTGATTTAACAGTCGATCTACATTCCAGTCCTCACCTGCGGTCAAGACCTTTGAGTAATGGACGAAAAGAATGAGATCAAGGGAACAACCAACCCAAAAGAAGGAGATTACAAGGTGGACTCAGAACACGCCGGACGGACTACATATCTCATCTGGGCTGGGAACGCCTCCGCGTCTCCCAGGAAGCGCTGAAGGAAGTGGCGAAGGACAGGAACACTCTGCTTAGCTTCTTGCCATGGCGACCAAGATGGATGAATGGATGGATGGATTACAGCGCTGCCATACACACATTTTGCATCGAGTTAAAAGCGCTTTGCAAGGTAATTCTGTTTTTGATGACATTCACTTCCCATCTCGGTGTTCAACGTGACTTCAGCCTCACAGGGACTTTTGTTTGTAAAGATTGAGGCTTTTGACTTTGGCTGAATTGGATTGTTTTTGTACAGAGAGCTGCAGCGATTACGACAGTCAGATAGATTTTGCAGAAAAGTTCGCAGGGATTTGAAATTATTTGCAAACACTGTGGGTATTGGCTGAACTTGAATTAATTCTTGGAATCGCAATATTGCAAATCCTTGGAGGGACTGAAGATAACTGTGTACTCACAATGCCACGTCTGTCTTTTCTATCGCTTTAATTTGTGCGGGGCTGTTTACCTTCACCTCACCTGCAGTATCCAGGCCGATCCACTTCAAACATCTGTTTAACTTATTCTGTTTTTCACCTCTCCTTGTTCTTGGAGCATGCCTATTTTCCCTTTACTCAAAAGTCCAATAAAAGAAAGCCTTGCCCCCCCCGCCCCCCCCTTCCTTTTCATCCTGCAGAGTGAGTGTTCGAGGCGAGATTACAATCAGACTTTTGTCATCAGTGAGTCATTTGAAATGGCAGAGGAAGAGGCAGAGAGAAAGAGGATGAGAGAGTCAATAATCTCTGATGGCGGCGGCGGCGCAGCTAACGATTTCCATCTAATTGCTCCTCCTCCACTCCTGGAGAGTGGAGAGGGATGAGGAGGAGACGACGAGAGAGGGACAAAGAGCGAGAGAGAGGGAGAAAAGAGTGCAAATAATGACAAGCCATTCAGCCTTTAACACTCACCTCTGATAATGATGGGATAGTCAGGCCTATTTGCTCCTCAGATCCTCCTCCTCTCTCCTCTCTGTCTCTCTCTCCTCACCCACCTCACCCCTGCCACTTCTTTCTGCTTAGAAAATATTGACGTCTTCTCTCCTCCACTTACCAGACACAACAGAAGAGAAGAAAACACTACAGGCGCACTGTTGCCTCTCGGCCATGTTGCAGGAAATATGGCCACAACCTCCCCTTCTGTTCCTAAGTCGCAGCGTTGAATAACTCACAATAACACTGTGACGTCACAGTGAAGTTGACCTTTGACCTGTCGAATATGAAATATCATCACCGCATCATTTTATCCTATTAGAAATTTGTGTTAAATTATGTCGTAATTGGTGTGTGAAGTTGTGAGTCATGGTCAAGAGCTTGTTTTGCTGGGGTCACCTTGACCTTTGACCTTTGACCACCAAATTCTAATCAGTTCAGGGCTATATTATATTATATTATATTTATCTATATCTATTTTTCTTTTACGTAAAACAACAAAATACGGGACGTCTGTGTCCGACTGGAAACACGAGCACAAGCCGACTGTTCGACCGCCGGAGAACGTGATATGCAAGTTTAACGCCACATATCTTGAACTGCACGTTATTGTCGTCGCATTTCCCGACATCACTTTCCCCGAGTCACGGCCGCCGTGGTGCACGTAACGCGACCTTGTTGTTGAACTAAAGTAGCCAAAAACAACACGTGCGCAGGTGCACGAGTAGTGAAACGCTACTCGAATAATGACGTTATAATGACGGCAACAACGAGCACTCGAGTCGTACCCATCCCTAGCAACAACTTTCCAGAAATTTGGGAGTCGTTTTGACTTAAACCTGAACTCTGACAGTGCAAAGGGTTATTCAGTCTTGTTTTTATTAGTATCACTAATCTCATGCCTCTATTTCATCCCATTCTCAATATTTATTACTCACTAAACTGCAGCTGCTTGACTTTTAGCTGGAGCTAACACACACAGTAACCCAACCATCTACTGACTTCCCATCGCTTCCACAATACTGTCCTTATGTGCGACTCTCCTTTTGACCTGTATAATTTTAAATCTCGTGGCCAAAAGAACAAAAAATGAAAGTAATTAACTGAGAGGTGAAAAGATGCAAACCTTTCCCTTTTGTAAGTTGTCTGGTAGCAAAAAAAAAAAAAACACTAAACTGTTATATTATATTATTCTTACTTTTCTGGGAAACTCAGTGAACACCATTAAACCCAGAGACTTCAGCGGTCCCGGAGAGCTTTCTTTTGAAACGCATTAGTCAACAAAATGAATGACTTCGAGCAGTATTTGTTCAATTCAAATGGACAAAATGAAAGAAGAGTATGACAGGTTTGAACGGATGCAAACGGAGGAGTCACAGGAAACGGAGACGTCAGTTCTGTTTGAAGGAAGAATCCTCTCCAGTTACACGGGAGGCCTTTTCTGATCTTCCCGCCTGAGGAAAGTTCCAGTGACAAGACTTCACAATACAAACAGGTGCTTGGGCCGATTTTGTTCCACTCCCTCGCCAACCTTGTATTTATCATCCAGGAATAGCAGCAGCTTGTTTGAAGCGTTTCTTCCATCCTTTTGTGCTGAGCTTCATTATTCCCGTAGATCAGCAGGAATCTATCCCTGAATGATCTATTTCACTGAAATGGTCAAAAGAAGTCCAAGGCCAGTGTTGTATCCGTGTTCTTGAAGCTCTATATTTTGGGACCCATTGATCGCACAACAAATGAGTGAATGAAACTTTTTTTCATTTTGGTATTTTAATTTAATAAAGGAAGCTAGAAAATGCTTCACGGAAAAATGGGCTGAAATTTTGACGATTTGAAGGGACACAATAAGTCCCAGAAGAAAAAATGTAATTTCTATGTTCTTGTTCTCCTCAGATGACATTTTAATTAAAAATACTTACATTTTCTGTCCCTTTTCTTTCTTCTTCTACACCACATCAGATCAAAATAACTCTAATTCAATCTTCTGCCAATACTGTTGTTTGATCTGAAGCCTTAACTGGCAAAATCAAATGGTCTTTCTTGACTATCTTCTCCACCATCCTGCATTTGTTTATCGCCACTAACCTGCACAAGGAACCAGGAGATGAGCACAGAGACCCAGGGGTTACCACTTTGGGACGTCTTCTTAGCCGGAGACAGCACCTTACCTATAGGGATGAAAAGAGATGTTGGCGAAAACAACAAATCCTTCAAGTTGTAGGGAATTGTTGGCATGAAAATAACCCTGAGTGTTCTCCAGCTGCAGCGTCCGAATAAAAATATCAGCAGTGACCTTCAAGAAAACCCACATCAGTGAAATCCTGGATGCATACGTGGACAGAAAGGTTTAATCAAAGAAAGAATGCAATGAATGACCAACCTTTGGTTAACTGGAGAAATTCTTCCACTACTTTTCTAGACTAAATGTCAACAGGCATTTCTCCTGGCACTGGAAAATACTGCACCGTTTTGGACAACAAATGTAGGTGTGGAGTAAGTGAAACGGCAGCAGGACATTCCTTGTCGATCGTCACTCAAAGAGGACGCCTGTTGTCGATGCTTACACAAGCTCACACCTCCTCCTCACTGCTATTCCTGATGATTTCTGACACTCTGCTTCCCACAAGCCTCCACCAAACATTTATGTGTTCACTTATCAAATGAAAAGCAGATCTTGGCGTGCAAAGTTTCCTCTTTACTGAATGATGTCATGATGGTCTGAAGTTTCAACGCTCAGAGAAAAATCTAATAAATAAAACCCTGAAAGAAACTTCTGTTATTTCAAGCTGGACAAACACGTTTTACTCACTGACATTTGGCGAGGCATTTTGCACCTTGTTTACTGCCTGTATTCCATATTTTTTTAATGGTAAGTGAGGACTGGGTTTTATTATAAAAACCCTGAGTGGGTGTTCAGAACAGCTTTATCCAAAGACACTGCTTCATGGGTAAATCTTGGAATGGAGTCAACAAACAAATGCAGGTGCTCTTAAAGAAAGAGAAAAAAAAGGTGAAAATCTTCAGACACCTGCAAAAGATCAAACTTGAAGCACTCATGCAAAAAGGAGCAGGTGAAGTTTTCATAAACATCTTTACAGCTTGTTTGTGAAATAAAAAACATCGGTTTCAGCTCAACTGAGAGACACCTGAGCCTGACCTTTGCATTCATTTAATTCATTCAGGGCTGCGTCCTCATTGGACGGTTAGGACAACAGGTGGGAGATAATTCAGCAACTGTCCTGCTGTGTTTTGTTTACAGATTAAATACAGCAGCTGAGGCTCATGGGTTTTGTAGTGTTAAGATCCGTGTGTCATGTCAAAATCAATCAAAGCTGAACCCAGGACCCAGAGGCCAGTATGATTTGTATCTCTACAGACTGCACAAGTTCTGACAACAGACCTCGGAGCGGCGACGGTGTTACCGTTCACAGATCAGAGCAGATTTCGAACGAGCGATGGCGACTTGTAATGTTACTGACATTTAAACAAAAAGTATGTAATTAGCTGCCTGTCTGGTCTGGAGAGAGAGAGTGAGAGAGAAAACGCAGCCGATGTGTGGGCGAGACAGAGAGCGCGACAAACCGAGGTAACCCTTCACTTTATTTGATACCTTATAGCGCTGTCTATTATACCGGAAGACAATTTATTTACATACAGCCTCTCCGTTCTTTTCCCTCCATATATATATATATATGACATTTCATCTCACGACGAAGATGACGAGGTTACAAGACTGAAAAACAGAGCCAGTCACAGAGACACAAGAAGATGAGACAAAAAAAGAAGAAGAGAGACTCAAAAGTAGGGAGACTGGAGGTGAGGAGGAGGAGGAGGGAGGTGAAGGGTGGCGGAGGCGGAATCAGCGCTTATGACTAAATTTCACAGCAGATAAAGGATTGGAATTAAATCTGTGAGACTTTAAAGTTAAATCAATGCGGCTGAGAGGAGAAGAGTGAGTGATGGAGAGGGTGGAGGAGGAAGGCAGGACAGAGGTGAAGGAGCTGGAGATTAGCGAGTTATAGAAACAAAAGAAGTGGAAGATACGTGGGACGTGTGTATTTGTGTGTGAGTGTGTGTGTGTGTGTGTGTGTGTGTGTTGGAAAATTAATGCATCCATCAGTCAGTTTGCATAGGACAGTGGCAAGGTTAAGCAGTGAGTAGCATGCATGAATGACAACAAGAAGAACACACACACACACACACACACACACACACACACACACACACACATTTATGCACATACAAAGTGAGTTCATACGGCCAACCCCCCCCCCCCCCCCCCCTACAAGAGCATTACACGTTTATGGTTCCGCAGTCACTGACTCTTAATTAAACAGATTAATCTAATTGAAGTTAACCCTTTGGCTGTTGGTGACAGGCAGCTGAACTAGTGTCATCTGCCTCTGCTCCGTCTGATCACTCCACAGAGGAACTCGCACTAATACAGCCATTTATCTCCCCTGACACACACACACACACACACACACACACACACACACACACACACAGAGAGAGACAGAAACGGGCCAAATCAATTTGCAATAGACTTAACAAAGGAGCAGAGGATGGGGTAAGGAAGTTGCTCACAGTCATTAATAATGACGAAGCAGCAGGCAGCGTGGATTCACACGGCGAGATGGAAATCACACGAATGCTGCGTTCACTTGATATTGGAAAGACGACGACGACGTCTTTGCGTTTGAACTTTAAAGGCAAAGTGATCGGTGATCAATACTTTTGTTGCTCAGCACAGGCGTCCGTTAGGGTTCAGCGTGTCTTTGTAGTCTCGACACTTTACATCACACTCATGGCGTTGCACTCGGCAGCACGAACGAGACGTTCAACGAGACGCATTCAGCCTCATTATTATCACCTGCTCTTGCTGGTGAGTTTCAGGAAGTCAGAAACATCAGAGTCAGTCATCACACCTTTAGTTCCTATGTAGAACTTCCTGTACCGACAGGTAGTTAAATGTATTTCTCATGATGTGAACCTGGACAATTTCCCATAAATACGGCACTGGTGAGTCTGTGGGTCGTGCCAACTTTGCGCTCGCTACGCAGTCAGCCATGATGGCGATTCCATGTGTTTACTGACTCAGGAACAAGCGTTAGAGGGGGCGCCTCAGTGGCTCAGCTGGTACCACATGGGTTTAGTCCTAACCGCTGCAGCAACGGGTTTGAGTCCGACCCATGGCCCTTTGCTGCATGTCATCCCCTCTCTCTCTCTCTCTCTCTCTCTCTCCTTGACTTTTTCCTGTCTCTCTCTCTAAAGTTAAGATGGGTCACAGAACTTTAAAATCAATGTCGTCAAGAGAAAAGCATGTCACTTCTTCCTAATATTTAGCATGTATACAGTCCATCTGCCTGTTTCTCCCAGATATCCCACTTCTCCCCTGCAGGTATCTGTCGTGTTACCTACCGAACAGGTCGTCCCTGGCCAGGGCGTAGAGGATGCGCGAGGCTCCGATGAGGTTGCTCATGGCAGCGGAGAGCGTGGAGGAATAAACCCCGATGGTCACAAAGGGGTGCCAGATGTTAATATCCCTCAGGAAACTGTAGTCCCTCTGAAGCAGGACCCTGTACGGGTTTGGAGAACAGAATTCAACACAGTACGTAAATAATCATGAATTAGGGCGCCACAGTTTTGCTTCTGACCTTTAAAACAGACCAAGTAAAAAGAAAGCCATTCATTTTTTTCCCCCTTTATGCATCTTTAATGTCATTACATAAATTACAGTAGAGAGAGAGAGGGACAGGATTATTAGCAGATACTGGCCGATCAAAGATATATGTTGGCAGATATGCAAAAAGAAACTGTCTGGGTCCACTCCATCTGCTAATGAAGTCTGTGTGATACTGAAAAGGCCAGTGTGGAGACCTTGATTTGGACAACCTTGACATTTCAATTACTTTACATAATAAATATAAATACAAATGGAGACTAGAATTACTGCCTCGCTGTTGTATCATGCAGCAACATCCAAGGCTGAAAAATGAAGTGCCACAAACTGCAGTTCTTCAGGTGGCCACTAGAGTCTGGCTCCAACAGTGAGTCAATCCCCATAGACGTGGCCATAGTTTTGGTCTCTAGAGCTAATTTCCTCCTTCATGACGACGGTGCGGGGGTGAATTTTTATCTAACTCACCTGTTTAAATTAAAGCTCTGTATAATTGAGGGTGTGCCGCTTTGAGTGACAGGTGAGGGAGCGCATGATTGCCACAAACCATGCATGCGCCGGAGTCTCGGCTCCACCTCTTTGCACACTTTTGGATTAGCCGGGATTTCGGTGGAATCAGGTACTGCCAAGATGGCGACAGCAGAGCAGCTCACTCTGACCTTCAAAACCACTCTTGCTGCGTGACGTCACAGAGGCTACGTCCATCTTTATTGACAAGTTGCAGGAAATATGGTCACAATCTCTTCTTCCCAAGTTACAGCATGGAATAATAGCCAGAATATTTTTCGCAGAACATTGTGATGTCACAGTGAAGTTGACCTTTGGATGCAAAACGTCATCACTTCATTTTTCCCTGTTAGACAGTTCAGTTAAATTGTGTCATAATTAGTGTATGAATTTATGAGTTATGGTCACAGTGACTTTGACCTTTGACCTCCAAATTAAAATCAGCTCTTCCTTGAGTCTAGATGAACGTTTGTGCCAAAGTTGACGAAGTTCCCTGAAGGCCTTACTGAGATATCGTGTTCACGAGAAAAGGGACGGACGGACGGACGGACAGACAACCCGAAAGCCTGCAGCAACTACATAAAGCCGACAGCTCTGAGGCGTGAAAAAGACTGTGTGTGTGTGACTGTTTATCATTTTATAACGTTGATATCTAGAAATCAAAATCAAGTTGTTCAGATGGTCGTGTGTCATTTCAAACTCATTTGTTGTGGGGGGACGAAACGTGCCGATATTCAATGAAAAAGATTGAGGAGGAGGTGACGATCACTCAAGGGGTGCCTAATCATAAGATCCTGGAATAAGAGGCTCACACCACTGAGTGTGTGCATGTGTGTGTGTGTGTGTGTGTGTGTGTGTGTAAGAGATGCTGCAGTCGACGTAGAGACAGAGAGATCAGCGAGTACAAAACCCACAGCAGGGTGTGCATGATTACGACCTGCCCCCCACCTCTTTTCAATACAACACAGCTAGAGAGAGGAGAATTAGAGTGCAAAGTATTTCTATCTTCCCCTCTCCTGATCCAACTCAATCTCTCTTTGTGTTTCCAAGTACACACACGCACGCGCACACACACACACACACGCCCACAACACGCACACACATCCAATCCATCTATTCCCCTCCCTCATCACCTTCAACCCTTCATCATGATGTTTTTAAAACCCATTCAGGGTTTTTTTCTTCTAGTTTTTGTCTCAGTCCTCCCCTTTTCATTTTATTTCTACTTGTAGCAGCGTTCCCTCTCTCTCTCCCTCTCTCTCTCCCTCTCTCTCTCTCTCTCTCTCTCTCTTGTAATTAAGAGTCTCATCACGTTTTCTTTCAGGTCCAGTGATTTTAATACTTATTATCATGGCCCTATTAAGTATTGTTCACTCCATCCAAAGATCTGAGCACACTATTATTTCACATGGAGCCCGAGAGGGAGGCAGCGCACACGCACACACACACACACACACACACACACACACACACACACACACACACATTCACACAGGCTTTTGCACTGCCACAAATCAACTAAACAAAGGTTCTGTGGAGAAGTTAACATTACCCTCGAAATTAGGAAATGCCAACTACTTTGTTTATTTGACACGTGTGTGTGTGTGTGTGTGTGTGTGAGTGAGCTTGTGTGTGTGTGATATGAGCACTGCAGTGAAAAGTTTATGAATGACTGCTCCACGGAGTCTCTCATATATTCATTGCAATAGTCTGATACACGAGCACATGCATGAAGCTTCATCTCGGTGTTTGTTTCACAAAAAAAAGGAGAATCCCGCAAAAACAAACACACAAAAAGAAAAAATACGGTGAAGCATAATGAGAAATTAAAGAGTGTGTGTGTGTGTGTGTGTGTGTGTGTGTGTGTGTGCGTGTGAGAGAGAGAGAGAGGTGAGTGATGATGTGGGTCAGAACTTATGGGCTGATTATTAATTTCTCTGACGTGCAGCAGGAGCAAAATAAATCTGAAAAAGCTTGACATTTCCAAACCGGCTCTCAAAAACAAAGCCAATGCAAACTGGGTGACAGCTATGACAAATGATGTGTGTGTGGGCGTGTGTGTGTGTGTGTGTGTGTGTGTGAGAAAGGGAGAGAGAGCGAGAGAGAGAGAGAGAGAGAGGAGGTTGTCCATGTGTTGGGTCATAACAGAAAGAACAACAACATGTCTGTGTTTTATAATTTTGTGTTTCTTCTGAAGCTGTGTATTAATTACCAAGGGAGTACTGCTTATAAGTGACTGTGTGTGTGTGTGTGTGTGTGTGTGTGTGTGTGTGTGTGTTTTTGGATAGTAATTATTGATCAGATCATCCAGCTGAAATGAGCTCTGCCATCCAAATAAAGAGGGGAACAAAGCGTGGGGGAGCGAGTGACAGATTAAAAGAGCTCGTTTAGAGAAGAGGAGGAAACAAAGCTAAACGACTAAAAGGAGCCCGCAGAGATTGTTGGGCTGATTGTTCTCGCTCCTCCCGGCCAGCTCCATCCTCCGCCTCATTTGTTTACCATTTTTATTCATGCCCTCATTTGTGTATTCATGCGTATTCATCTTTTAATCCATCATTTCATGTGTTTGTGCTTTTCATAATTCACTCGCGCTTTGGTCGAACATTATGGATTAATTATCTGCGATATTTCAAATGGGATGAAAAATGAAGTGCTGACACCAGGACTGTGTGTGTGTGTGTGTGTGTTTGTGTAGGTTACAACGTCAGTATAAACATTGCCATCACAACCAGAGTTTACGCGGCTGCGGAGGATCTCTGGTCGCCTCGGCTCACGGAGGTCGAGGTCACTCCTCATCAGGACTGACTTAACGATTCAGGATCATCTGGTTTAATGATCCTGAAGAAAAAGGCTTCAAAATGTCCAATAAACACTCGAGTGAGATCAGAGCTAGTTACGGAGATGGCTCTGGCTTATGGCTAACATCAATGTTTTGCTCATCTCACCATTATGTGACCATTTGTGTCCCTGCAATATGGACGCGGTCCTGTGAGTCAATACTGTGACGCCCTGTAGAAAGCAAAGGTTAAGCCCTCTTATGACTCTCCCCATCAATATTATAAGGACGGCATTTATTGTTGCTGCCTCTTCCTGTGGTCGCTGCTCTCTCTGTGTTTGTCAACAGGGATGAGCAGATACAGTTCTGGTGTTTTTAGATAAAAGCTCATGTCTGCAAATAGCTCCCCCCTGAAATCTCTATATGTTTGGTGTTTCCTGTTGAGCTGCGCACTGGTGCTCTCATCAATAATGTCTTTATCAACAGTTATTTAACCTTTTTTTCCACATTAAAACGTCTAAAAACATATATTATATGTATATATATATATGATTTTAATGTTGTACTTCATGCGGTCGCCTGTCAATGACGTCACATCCTCTTTGTGCATGTACCAGCTTTGTGGTTGTTTGTCCAAAGCGTCAAAAGCAACTTTTTTTCCCCAGTTTTCAGCCACATTTTTAAAGTTAAACCTTTTACACCTTTTAAGCGGATGAAGGATCGTAGTCCTCAGACGTCTGGATCTTAAGTTGTCAGAGAAAAAAGACAGCTGAGCTCCCGGCTGCTCCGAGACGTCCTGTGATTTTTTTATTCCTAGTTGAGTAGTATTTCTCATGACGAAGAAACAGAACTTGTATGTGTAAAATTAGTGGACTGCCCCTTTAAGAGCCCATGATGTTATTATTATTATTATTATTATTATTATTATTATGTGACCAACAGAATCAAACTCATCAACATTACAAAGGCAACACCTCAGCTGAAAATCGTGCAGATGAAAGTTTCAACCATTCTTGTTGGAAAAACAAAGACAGTAACAGAAACAGCCTGAACATGAGGAGCTCAATTCACAATGGACCCGTGTTGCCTTTACCGCCTGTCTCTGGCCCCGCTGTGCTCTGATCGAGCTCCGGCCTCTTAGAGACGACTGCATCGACTCCATAGCAACAAATGCACCAGCGCGCAACTACACCTTTTACTGCTGGGATTTAGTGATGGTCTTTAGCCCTCACACCACCTTGACCTTGCAGGTGCTTCCAGAGTGTAGCCGCGGTGCACAAGGAGTGAGGAGGAGATACAGACGCATGAAGAAGCAGCAGAGGGAGAGGAAGCAAGCAGGGAGGAAAAAGGGAGGCGGAGAGGGGTTGTGAGAGTCAGAGAGAGGGAGGGAGGGAGGGGGAGAGTTAAGTGCTCTCAGGGGACAAGACTGTGGTTAAGGATTATTAAATGGGATCAATAACTAACAAGCCCTTTGCGCACGCACACACACACACACACACACACACACACCCTCCTTCTCTTTGCCCCTCCTCCCCCTCCCTCCCTCAGTCTCCAACCTTCCTTCTGTCCCGACACTTCACATGTACGCTGCACGTTTATCAAATTTTTCCTGATACTCATCTCGTTTAGCGGCCGCTCTCCATTTCCAATTTTCAGCCACTCCATTCAGTCGCTCTCTACACCAACGTCCAATTTCGAGCCACTTGTTTATATTACTGCAGCACTTGCCCTCGGTGCTTGTAACTCAGGAGATACCAACATCGACGGCTGTGTTTTCAGGAAAGCACACACTCACACTGTACCGTCCTCAACCCCGTCACCTAGAAATTACCTTTATATATTAATATATTGTTTTCTCAGTTGTGACGAGCGTAACCGCTGGTAGGATCATGTTCAGAGGAAATGTGTTTATGAATTGCACCAGAGTCGATGGGAGGTGGTTTCGGCAGATCTCGTCTCGTGGTCAGGTTGAGGCGACAAAAGCACTTCGGTTAAGGTTCGGGAAAGATCGTGGTTTTTGTTTAAATGTAAATAAACTCGTTGTGTCTCAAAACTCAAAAGCTTTTCTGCATCAAAACGAACCAGAACCATTGACATAACCTTAACCAAGTGCTGTGAGAGTCTAAATATAACCATAAAAAAGTGGATGCTGTGCTGCAAGTCAATCACATTTTACTGATGCATCCAGCATCAACATATTTGCAACTTGCCCATACATTAAGTTTTTATTTGGCCATTATAGAAACAGAAGAGATAGACAGGGAGAGAGAAGGGAATCCAACCAGGGACTCGCTGCTCAGGCGTTGGAGCCCGTGTGGTACGCACCCTAACCATGTGCCCATCAGCTCGCCCCATCTTACCTTAATTAACAATATCTCCTCATTGTATTAACAGAAAATGTGATCTGGCTGGTGTTATGTTTCCTTCAAAACTTAATTACTGTTGCAAATTAGTTGCATAAAATCTAGAAGACAGGGTCACAGGACAGTCAACATCTCCAGTGAATCCCAGAACTTCCTGGTTCTGCTCTGTCGGTAAGAAAACAAAACACTTAAAAATCCAGAGCTAAAACGTAAGAGTATGTAGTGAGGTTCAGTGCTTTTGTCTGCACAGGCTTCTTTACAACAAAACAAAAACAACTGGTTTGTCGAAGCTGCCTTTCACAGTGATTCCTTACAAGCTGCACTCAGTTCTAAATGACGTATGATTCCAGGCAGCAGAGACGACAGTTAAAAAGTTGGAGAGACGAGAGCGGGAGAGAGTGTGGGTGGATATCACAAATAATGGAGAAACAGTTAGGGCAACACAGACCAGAGGCATCTTGGCTCGCATCCACTCGTCAGGATTCCTACTGTCACTGTCCTATTTCACAGCACATAAGCTCTCCAGCGGCATTTTTATTTTTTAAATCGCATTTGCTCCCCAAATCTAGCCTGATAATTAGACTTAACGTTCATTCATTCAGCCTGATGGAGGTAGTTGTTTCCTGTTTGGGATCGTAGCACAGCTGATGTAATGATCAGTCCACACACAAGCTGTGGTCGCAGTTGCTAACTGGACGTTTTAACAGTGACTATGTTGACTTACAATAACCTGCAGAGCTGCGTCAGTGTGATGTGATGCTCCGCGACACAGCAGAGGAGTGTTGAACTTTATAATGACGTACAATACGTGCACCGCCGTGCTGGGAGAGTTTCGTGGGAGCAAATCTCACCACGAAGTTCATTTCTTGAGGTTTCAATCATATCACATGATCATCAAAAGATCAACTTTAAAGCCACCATGGAAGAGAAGTAGAGGAAAGCCACTCGACCTGCTGATGATTATCATGTGATATGATCAAAAGCTCCCGGGGAGCTACTAAACTGACGCTGTGGGGAGATATCGGCAGCGATCTCCCGATTCGATCAGATTTTGATACAGTCCAGAATCGATTCATTTCATTTTGATCACTTTGAGCACAAACTGAAACTGAAACTCACGTTTATTTGAAAGTGTCTTGCCTAAAAACCCGACAGACAGCTGTTAGCTAGCGTTAGCTCCCCGGCAGGGACAGACCGAATAAAGTAGAAGCCTCATACTGTTCACGTCACTTCCACAGCCTCACGTCTTTCTTCCGTCCGTCCCTGATCTCTAGATTCGCTGAGAGATAGAGTCAGTCAGAGTCAGCTGACCATCCTGAGTCACGACAGTCCTGTAAAGTTTACAGTTTACAGGCCTCTTGTGACTCACAGTGGCTCATATAGCAGCTATCATCCACTTTTGAGCAGGTTGTAATAACTTGATGATCGGAGTGAGCCTTTTACTACAGGTAACGTTTACTGCAGATGTTTTATTGAGAAAATACAGAAAAGATATTGGGATTTTATGAATTCATATTGCATCATTCAAATAAAAACTGTGATTAATTGGAAAATGTATTTATTTATTTTTTTTATCCAGCCCTAGTTTTCCAATGTCAATATTTCTTTGAGCCGTAAATGAATCATTATCTAAATGAGGCTTTAATTACTCACTAACATACGGACAGTAAACTCCAGACGACAGAGACTACAGCTCATGACTAACGCTCTCTGCTCATCAACGCTTGTGTGGAATTTGATCATGAAAGTTCAATTAAAATTCAGGTTCAGTTCTTCCCACAGACAACAGGTGAGGTGTTCACCAATTACAACGAAATATCTTTCACGGACAACTGCCTTTTTTTTTTATATAAAACGCCCAATATCTAAACCTCTCTGTGACCTAAATCCTTCCTTTCTCTTCTCTGACTGTTGCTCTTCATCCCTGTGTCTCCTCCTCCAATCCCTGCAGCTTTTCATTCAGACAGGACATGTTGTTGAAGATTTGGCCGGCGTTGCCACCATTGTCAAATGTGAAGGAGAGAAAAAAGAAAAGAAAAGAAAACCAGGACAGCAGTGAAAAATAAGAGAGAGAGAGAGAGAGAGAGAGAGAGGGAGAGAGGGGGGTGGAAGTGACTGGGATCTCTGCATTGGAGAGATAGTGGGTGAATAACAAAAGGAGTGAGCAACAGCTGTGTGGATGGATGGATGAATGATAGACAGGGAGAGGAAGGCGAGAGGAGGGGGAAGATGAGATGCTGTTGTTGATGCCAGGAGAAAGGGATGAGGGTAAGACAGAGAACAAGAAGGAGTGAGGACGAGGGGATTCTGCACTTGTTGCTTTCCACTGGCGACCGTGTGGACAAGGAAGGAGGGAAAGACTGAGGACGGGGGGGAAAAGATGGAGCGATAGAGAAGTGACAGCCTTTGCATATAATATAATAACACACAAGTTTTCCTGAATCTTAAAACTAGAAGAGCTAAAAAAGAAAAAAAAAAGTTAATGGACTACAAAATAAAGAATAAAACATGTTTAATTTTCCTTTGAACCACCACATTATTTAGATTTTCGGTTTCTCCTGTAAACGGCTGGAGCAAAGGAAAAGTTTGAGGTTTTGGAAAATATAGTTACTTTATTTTATGTATGTATTGTAAAAATGAACCCTCCACACTTAGGTGATTAGTTTAGTATAAGACTGGAAGTTAGCTTAGCTATCTCCCAAAGAAAATCTACCAATCAGCACCACTACAAACCACTAATCAAAGTGCTCCGTTATGCTAAGCTAAGCTAACTGTCCCCTGGCTATACCTTCATATTTAGCGTACAGAGGGCCAACTATCTTGTTGCATCTTAGCAAGACGTGCGTATGTATTTCTATAAATGTTGAACTATTTCTTTAACCAGTTAAGGAGGCTTCAGGCTGCCGATTTTCTCTGGAGCTCCCATTAACCCCTCCCCCTCAGATAAGACCCCTCTAAAACATACATGTGCTTTGGTTGATATTGTAATCAAACTCACCAACAAATTTGCAATTAATTAATTTACCATAAACCGTCGACATAAAGAACCTGGGGCTGTTGGCGGCTGCATTAATGTTTTAAGCTTCTGTTTGTAAAGGGTTAATTTAGGGTTAATGTTCAGTTGCTTTCCATGCAGACAATCTTCAAACAGCCAACACAGTTAATTAGCATTTTTGATATAATTTGTTTTCCATATGTAACACACACACATGCAGTGAATTGTGTAATGTTAACTCTCCTTTTCCTGTTAGTTTTATAGTTAATACTGTTGGAGTTACAGTTGCTCTTTTTTAAACTCTAAAACCTTTGTCCTTACGACTACCTGCTCGGCCCCTCACGCTCGTGTGTGTGTGTGTGTGTGTGTGTGTGTGTGTGTGTGTGTGTGGGGGGTGTCATTAATTGCTTTCTACCAAAGTGTTTTTATGATACCTTCGCTGTGGGATATCAAAGGAAAAACGTTTTCAAATTTTGCACCAAGTGACTTTAAGTTCAAACTTCAAACTGCTGCACAGGAAGAAAAACGAAGCACTTGTGTGTCTTT
The DNA here is from genome assembly GCF_002260705.1 of Seriola dumerili. Taxonomy (NCBI): domain Eukaryota; kingdom Metazoa; phylum Chordata; class Actinopteri; order Carangiformes; family Carangidae; genus Seriola; species Seriola dumerili. The sequence goes on from NW_019175495.1 coordinate 445,742, forward strand.
GCCCATCAGTTCCCCTATAACTTAGTTGTGTTTTACTTTGTTCTGCTTCCTCTTGCTGCTGGTATTGTTTTTTTTTGTATAAAGTATGAAAGATGGGAGCTGTGTAATTCACCACTCAGAGACATTTTCTACTGCAAACTCAACCTCAATAGTTTGTGACCCATCGTGAAACACTATCAGGATCACAGGGATTTTTAAGGAGGGAAAGGAGCAAAGAAAATACTGGAACTGGACTCTCAGGTGGTAAAGGAGGTAAAGGCTTGTGATTTGTAATAGGAGAAGCTCCTGCAGCCATGAAGGGGTTAAAGCAGGAGGGAGGATGTTAGTGAGTAAAATAGTGAACAAATACAGGATTGAAAGATCCAGTGAGGGGAATGTAAACAGACAATGTGTGAGTGACACAGCAGAAATACAGCAAGTGCAAAGTGATGAGACGAAACGTGACTTTTCTGGGAAAGTGAGAGGAATTATGCACAGAGTGTGTGTGTGTGTGTGTGTGTGTGTGTGAGTGTGTGTGTGTGTGTGGGGGGGGGGGGGGTTGCACACACATTCACAAGGCTGCATGTCAGAGATAGCACAACAAAAGGAGGCCCAGCAGATTCAAATTAATATAATTA